>NW_023665507.1:0-97500 GCF_014743375.2 Drosophila subpulchrella | reverse complement strand
GCCTGAGATGAAGCTTGCAGGTAGCCATGGGCATACCCACCGTGTCCTTATCACGAAGGATGTCGGCGGCTGTCCCCTGTCTTGCTAGCTCGTCTGCTATGCAGTTGCCCTCAATATTGCGGTGTCCAGGCACCCAGATGAGGTTGATTCTCAGATGAGTGGCCATCTCGTTAAGAGATTTGCGGCATTCAGAGATTGTTTTTGAGTTCGTTGTGTAGGAGTCGAGGGCCCTGAGGGCTGCTTGACTATCCGAGAAGATGGAGATATCTATGTCATGATGTACTGACGTGTCCAGGTGGGTCATGGCTTCCTGAATTGCCATGACTTCCGCTTGGAAAACACTACAGTGGTCTGGTAGGCGGAATGAGATGATGTACTGACGTGTCCAGGTGGGTCATGGCTTCCTGAATTGCCATGACTTCCGCTTGGAAAACACTACAGTGGTCTGGTAGGCGGAATGAGACTCTTATGTCTATGGCTTTTTTACAAGCGAAGAGGGCTATGGCCGCTTTGCGTGTGCGATCTAGGATGTTATCTGTCCAGAGGAGCTTTTTGTCAAGGATGACACCTAGGTACTTTGCTTGGTTGCTAAAGGTTAGGCGCGTTTGGTGTAGTTTTGGGGGAATTAGGACTGGTACCTTATACTTCCTTGTAAAGAGAACTAGTTCGGTCTTTTCTGGGTTAAGTCCCAGTCCACAGCCAGCCGTCCACCGGGAGAGGGTGGATAAGGCTGTCTCCATTAGATTGCAAAGGGTTTGCGGGAATTTGCCCTGCAGTAGGATAACCAGTTAGCAGTTTGTTGACCACTAAAACCCATAGAAGAGGTGAGAGTACGCCCCCTTGTGGGGTTCCTCTGCTGACATTCCTGGTCAAGTGGGCCGACTATAGTGGAGTACACTACTCTGCTGGTTAGCATGGTGTGTATGAGTCCCACTATGGGCCGCTCAATGCCCAGTTCAGTCAAAGCACCAGTAATCGCCGTTGGGGTGACGTTGTTAAAGGCGCCTTCTATGTCTAGAAACGCTGCAAGAGAGTATTCCTTATTGCGGAAACCTCTCTCTATACTGTACACTAGAGAGTGGAGGGCGGTATCTGTTGATCTACCCTTACGGTACGCATGCTGTGCGTCAGAGAGTAGGCTTTGGTCGATGGTTAGCCTGGTATGGGTGTTAATTAGCCTTTCCAGGGTCTTCAACAAGAAGGAAGAGAGACTAATCGGGCGGAGGTCCTTTGGGTTGGTGTGGGAGGGTTTCCCGGCTTTCGGTGTAAAAATTACCTTAACGTCCAGCCACCTTGTTGGAATATGGTTTAGAGCAAGACAGCCGTGGAAGATGGCTGTCAGCCAGGGTAGGGACATATCTAGTGTCCGTTGTAGCTGGGCCGGGAAGAACCCATCAGGGCCGGGTGATTTGAAGGGCTTAAAAGAGTTGACAGCCCACTGAATGCGGCCAGGGTTCGAAATATTGTCAATACTCTGGCCGTCTAAGTTCTCCTCTATGTAGAGGTCCTCCACTACATGGGTGTTCTTAGGGAAGTGGGTGTCTAAGAGCAGTTCAAGGGTTTCCTGACTGTTTTTCGTCCAGCTGTCAGCATTGGTTTTTAGATAGCCAATGGTTGCTGGAGCTTTTGCTAGAATTCTTCTGAGCCTGCAGAAGTTAGCCCAAGCTCTTCGTTTTGATATTCTAATTTCCTTTTTGTATAGGCTTAGTTTTGTATGGTATAAATTCCAGGAGGATTCGCTATTGTTGTATTTAGCTCTATTGAAGTAAGTTCTACACTCTCTTTTAAGGTTCGCCAGGGTTGCGTTCCACCAAGGGGGCTTGTGCTTTGTTTTGACTGTTCTGTTGGGCAAGCCCTTTATAAGGCCTCACCGCAGATATCAGTAAAAGTGTTAACTAGGTTATCTAATTCTTGACGGTTGCGTATGTGTGTCGGTGGAGCGTGTAGGTTCCTGTTGAGGAGATTTTTGTAATATCCGCAGTTGGTTAATCTTAGATTAGTGATGTTCTCGGCGGAAGGACAGTCTAGAGTTATTGTAAATTCTATGTATCGGTGGTTTGAGAATGAGTTTTCGATCCCCACCTTCCAAGCTTCTAGCTGGTTAAGTAGGGGATCAGATATTAGTGTAATGTCTAGTACTACCCTCCATTTTCTAGTAATGAAAGATGGGTCATTACCTTTGTTGCAGATGAATAGATTTGATTGAAGGAGATAGTCGTAGAATAACTCGCCCCTTTCGTTAGTGTTTGTACTTCCCCATTGTGTGTGGTGTGAGTTAGCGTCCCCACCCAGGATGAGGTCCTTAGATGAGTGAGTGTATATGAGTTGTTGTGTAGTGGTGTTTGGTAGTGGCCCTTCGTAGTCGTGAGCCAGATAGAATGATGCTATAGTGTGATGAGTGTGTTCGCTTAGCTCCAGTCTGACCGTGGTGAGGTCACCTTCGCTAAACTGTGGAATAAGAAATGTGTTAAAGTGTGTCTTTGTAAAAATGCAGGTTCTGGTTTTACCCTTATCCTTGGTGTAAAATAGCTTGTATGGGGGGGTTGATAAGCCACAGATGTTGTTACCAACAATCCATGGCTCTTGAATGAGGACTACGTCTATGTTGCCTGTTGCCAGGCGGGTAAGGAGGGCAGCGGATGCTGCCTTGCTGTGGTGCAGGTTAATCTGCAGAAACTGCACCATCTTTGGGACCGAGGTCGGGCTGGGTGAGGGTGGCCTCTTCATGTTCCAATTCGTCGTCGCTCGGGGGTTCGTACGACGCACAGGCAGCCAGGTTGTCTGCCGCTAACTTATCCGTGTCATAGATGCGTAGCTGCACCTTATCGAAACCGAAGTTCACCCGGTATTGTTGGGCTGCGAGGGGTTCCAAGCATGCCTGGTTCAGGAGGATAACCACGTTCATGGTGACGCGCTCGGTTTTCTCCACTTTGACCACCTTCCAACCGTCTGTTGGAAGCTTCGGGTTGAACCTGGTCAGCAGGATACTCAGCCTGCTGCTCTGGTTTCGATGGTTCGGACGGCAGCCACATCCTCGCTCTCGGTCGAGACGGGATGTCTGCAGCCTCGCAAACTGCCAGCTTGGCCCCGGGGTAGACCTCGCTGACCTTGTTAATTGCAGCCTTGTAGAGTGCTGCCGATCTCTCGTCTTCGCAGGCGATCAACTTAACATTGCCCTGGTACCACCCTGCATCTGTGCAATCGGGTGGCGGGCCTGGGTTTTCGTCCAGCACTTTCAAGGCCACTGCTCAAGAGCCCGTCTAACCAGACCCCATTGGTTTCTCGGGATCCTACCGCCCTCATCGCTCTGGTCGATGACACCAATGATCTTCCGATTCTTTACCACTTCCGCAAAGGATCTCGACCATGTGCCGCGGTTGGTTACTTTGGCCTTCTTGCTCGCTGGTTGAGCTGTCTCCATCGACCTCTCTCGCTTGTTGTTGTTGCTGGTAGTCATTGCGATGTCGAAGTCTGGGATTACCGCCTTTGCCCAGGCTATGTCCTCTTGGATTTTCAGGTAATCCAATTTTGACGTCTGATCCTCACGTATCGGATTGGTGGCCAGCCTTTTGAGGATCCGAAAAGCTTTCTTCCGTTCAAGAGGTCCTGCCTGGTTAGGTGGTATCCTCTTAAACTTCTTTGCCCTGGTACTCACCACGAGACCGGCTTTTGCGCTCCCCTCAGGTTGGAGTAGCTGGTTAGCCACACCTACGCTGGTGGGAGGCTTGGGCTTGTCGCTATGGCGAGTTGGGCTTTGCCGGCTGCGTTGTTCGCTGGCCTTGGCAGGGGTAGACGTCACATGGACTGGGGTAGTTGGAGCCGTGATCTTGCTCTTCTTATCGTCGTTGGTTACGACTTCCGACTTTTTGAGAGTGTCGGGCTCTTTTTTGGTGCTGTCTTTTTTGTTATTATTAATTAAATTCTCCATGTTAAATCCCACGAGCTGCGGAGAAGGGGCAGGTCCACCCGGGCAGAGATCCGCTGTACCCGGGTAAGGCTGACTTAGAACAGGCGGTCGCCACTTGCCTGAGCTCACCGTTTGAGACTGAGTTATTTGATGACTCGGGCTCCCAGCCAGATTGACTCTCGGCACGGTATGAGTGACACCTTAGTCCACCCCGGGGTGAGATGAGTTGTGTGGGTAGTGAAGAGGTAGGTTCAAAACGTGTGGGAAGGGGGTATGTGTGAGGTTTTTTGTCGGAGGCGGCAGCACTAGCGCGACGTCGGTACTGCTACGGCGCAGATACCCGCTGACTGTCCGGGGCTACTTATTTACGCTTAATGTTGGGGGCTTCGCGGTAGCCGGGCCGTGTCCCATTTCCACGCTTATTCGTCGCTACCCTGGAGAACCAGGGCGCTCGCTATCCGCAACCTGCAACCCGTTCGGTAGCCTTCAGCTCGGCGCAAAAAAAAAAAAAAAAAAAAACTCACGCTAGTAACCAATAAAATTGTCATGACACACGAGCAAGAGGGTGCCGATTTGCTCAACTCAGAAGTTAGAGCCGACGCCTTGCATGCTTTCATTTCGGGTTTAAAGAAATCTCTCAGAGCCGTCGTCTATCCAGCACAGCCTAAAGACCTCCCTTCTGCGCTGGCTCTGGCCTAGGCTCTGCGAGCAGAGTCTTGTATTGAGAGAAGCATGTTTGCAAACTCTTACGCTAAGGCTGTGGAAGAGCGGGCTCAAGGTACCGAAATCAACAAAAGCCGTTCCTATGGCAAGCCAGGCAGGTATAACAAAGAAGACCAAAATCAGGATAGAAGCCCCCATTTTGTCAAGCGCCCAAAGGGAAACTCTCAAGAGCAGACTAACAAGGACAACCAATCGCAGGCCCCACAACCTATGGAGATTGATTCCTCCTCCAAGTTTAGGCAGCGTAACGAGTACAGCAAACGTCAATCTAATGACTCCAAAGCCGCGAAGCGACGAAACTCGTCCGATCGTGCGACAGGCCCAAGACGCCAGCGACTCAATAATGTAGTTCAAGAGGACTTAAAAGAAGATAAAGCTAAGTACGAAAAGGCGGCGAAGGAGGCAGTTGAGGAAATTGAAAGTGACAACGAGTTCGCTCTGGATGACGACTCAGTTCATTTTTCAGGGAACACTCCCGGTTGCCGTTCATCGAGCGACGGTTGGCTAGGAGAACATTAAAAATGTTAGTCGATACTGGTGCGGCAGAAAATTATGTCAAGCCCATAAAGGAGCTAAAAACCAAAATACCGGTCACCAAATCGTTTTCGGTAAATTCGATTCACGGTTCTACCGAAATTAAGCAAAAGTGCTTTATAAAAATTTTCAAGCACACGTCACCATTTTTTTTGTTAGACGCTCTCAGCTTGTTCGACGCTATCATAGGCTTCGACTTGTTAACACAGACCGGGGTTAAGCTGAACTTAGAAAAAATCATTCTGGAAGGGCACCTCCGAAAAACTTCAGTATCATGGCTGCGCTGACGTAAATTTCACCGATGTTAATGACATCGTGGTGCCTACCTCCGTTAAGAAAGAGTTTAGGAGTATGATACTAAAAAGAAAAAAAGCTTTTTCAACAGCTAACGAAGCTCTCCCTTTTAACACCGTAGCTATTGCCACAATTCGGACAATAGTAAACGAACCGGTGTACTCCAGAGCCTACCCAAACCTTATGGGCCTTTCCGACTTTGTGAATAATGAAGTCAAACGAATGCTAAAAGATGGCATTATCAGGCCCTCGAGGTCGCCCCACAACAGCCCAACTTGGGTTGTTGACAAAAAAGGTATTGACGCCTATGGTAACCCGAAGAAGAGGTTAGTCCTCGATTTCAGGAAACTGAACGAGCAAACTATTCCAGACCGTTACCCAATGCCCACCATTCCCATGATTCTAGCGAACCTTGGGAAAGCGAAAGTTTTTACTACCCTAGATTTAAAATCAGGGTACCTGGCAGTTAACAGCGGCAAATACGAAATTTGCGTCTGCCGTTCGGCCTAAAAAATGCAAGCAGCATTTTTTATATTGGAAATATATGCTACGTCTATATAGATGACGTCATAATTTTTTCAAACAATGAGGCAGACCATGTTCGATGCTGTACTCAAGTGTCTAATCGATGCTAACATGAGAGTAAGCCAAGAGAAGACTAGTTTCTTCAAAGACAGCGTAGAAAACCTAGGCTTCATTGTAAGCAAGGACGGAGCAAAATCCGACCCTCAAAAGGTAAAAGCCATTCGAGAATACCCTGAACTCAAGAGTGTGTACAGTGTCAGATCTTTCATAGGACTAGCAGGTTACTACAGGGTTTTTATCAAGGACTTTACCGCTATAGCTCGGCCAATAACAGATATGCTTAAAGGCGAAAACGGTTCGGTCAGTAAGCACATGTCAAAGAAAATCCTTGTCGAGTTCAATGAAACGCAACGTAATGCGTTCGAGCTACTTCGCAACATTTTGGCATCAGAAGATGTCGTACTTATGTACCCAGATGCCGATGATTCGGCTAGCGGCATTGGCGCGGTACTATCCCAAGAGGGTAGACCAATAACAATGATTTCCCGTACACTAAAACATGCAGAGTTAAACTACGCCACTAATGAGACACAACATGACACACAAACGCCAAAATAAAAAGATGGAAGGCGTACATAGACCAGCACAATGCCAAAGTTTTCTACAAACCAGGCAAAGAAAATTTTGTTGCTGATGCCTTGTCCAGACAAAATCTTAAGTCGGACGCAGCAACCGTTCACAGCGAAATCTCACTGACTTACACAATCGAGGCTACCGACAAGCCACTAAACTGCTTTAGGAACCAGATTGTTCTTAAAGAAGAACGTTTCCCGTTAAATCGGAATCTGGTGATGTTTCGCAGCAAAACTCGTCATTTTATCAATTTCACCGACAAAGGCAGCATTTTAAAGTCTCTTAAAGAGTCGTGCATGCATTGACAAGTTCTCTAAGTTTGCAGTCGTTCAATCGATTGTGTCCAGAACTATATTCGACATCACTGGTCCATTACTGCAGCTATTAAACTTTTTCTCCAAAACCAAAACAATATTTTGCGATAATGAAGCTGCTTTCAACTCAGAAACGATCACCTCCATGCTTAGGAATACTTATGGCGTTGACGTTGTAAATGCGCCCCCCTTGCATATCTCGTCGAATGATCAAGTTTAACGCCTTCACAGCACCTAGATGTTTAAAGCTGGACAACAAAGTCAATGATACGGTAGAGCTAATCCTGAGGGCTACGGTAGAGTACAACTGGACCATACACTCAGTCACTCGTGAAAAACCAATTGAGATTGTTCATGCTGGGCACAATGTGCATCTTGCAGACATCAAAGAAAGGTTGGTAAAAGCTCAAGAAGATAATATCAAAAGATGTAACAACTCCAGAGGGAACGGTACCTTTGGTAGGAGAAAAGGTATACCAAAAAAAACAATAAGAGGTTATGGAAACAATTGACCCCGTTATGCTCAGAACAAAGAGTTTAAGCAGAGCTCGCAACGGCTGTCCTCATTAAGGGGAGGGTGGTCCAACCTTAAATAGGTGACCTTCTACAATTAGTTAGTAAGTCAGCTTAAGAAAGTTTAAACACCCTATCTTACGCTATGCTAGGATTTCAGGTTTGCCACGCCTACTTTAACGCCCACAAACCGCCCACAAACTTCGAAAAATCGTAAATATGAACGCGGATACCTCGGAAACTATAAAAGAAAGAGAATTGGGATCTCAGATTTAGATTCCGTAGCCTTGTAGGCAGCGCAAGTTTGTTACGCGAATATTCCACCCCCACTCTAACGCCCACAAACCGCCCAAGCCTGTGGGGCCCACAATTTGTATGCTTGATAAAAAATTTTAACTGAAATGTATTGGTCTTGGCAATAACTATCGATTGATCCAAAAAAAAATTTGCTACGCCCACTCTAACGCCCATAACGCTTAAATATGTCCACCGCCGCATAGGTGGCGCATTTCAATCATGCTTTGCTGCTTGCATATCTCCATTTCCCTTTGGTCCCTTTAGCTGAGTAACTGGTATCTGATAGTCGAGGTACTAGATTGAAGCGTTCTTTCTTGTTTGACATATTATCTTATACTGTTGGGAATATAATTTTTTGTATTTTTAAATTTAGTAATTATAACTGCAAGGGTATACAAACTTCGGCTTGCCGAAGTTAACTTCCTTTCTTGTTTTTTTTTTGCTTTGCATACTTTCACCAAAGCAAAGGTTTTTTTTGTGCTTAAAGCCTAGTACTCTTTTGTAGTGTGACCGAAGTTTTCAAAGTTCACCCGCAATGCATGTAACATGGTCTTACTGACAAGCAGCTGGGTTTGTTGCCAAACGGAAAACATATGAATTGGAGAAATTTAAAAAGGAGGAGTCTGCTGGTACACAAAGAAATTAAACTAAAACAAGGAAGAACGCTATAGTCGAGTACCTCGACTATCAGATACCCGTTACTCAGCTAAAGGGACCAAAGGAAAATGGAGATATGCAAGCAGCAAATGCGCCACCTACCGGCGGTAGACAGATTTAAGCGTTGTGGGCATTAGAGTGGGCGTGGCAAAGTTTGTTTTAAATCAATCGATAGGTATTGACGAGACCAATACATTTAAGTTAAAATTTTTTATCTAGCACGAAAATTTTGGGCGCCACAGGCTTGGGCGGTTTGTGGGCGTTAGAGTGGGCGTGGCAAACTTTTTTTTAAATCAATCGATAGGTATTGACGAGATTAATACATTTCCGTTTAAATTTTTTATCTACCATGAAAATTGTGGGCGCCACAGACTTGGGCGGTTTGTGGGCGTTGGAGTGGGCGTGGCATATTCGCGTAATAAGCTTGCGCTGCGCTCAAGCCTACGGAATCTAAATCTGAAATCTCGTTTCTCTATCTTTGATATTTTCCGAGATATCCGCGTTCATACTTACGATTTTTTGAAGTTTGTGGGCGGTTTGTGGGCGTTAAAGTTGGCGTGGCAAACTTTTTTTTAGGTCAGTCGGTAGGTATTGATGAGAACAATACATTTCAGTTAAAATTTTTGTTCTAGCATCAAAACTGTAGGAGCCACAGTTTTGGGCGGTTTGTGGGCGTTAGAGTGGGCGTGGCACTCTTTTGAAACAAACTTGCGCTGCGCAGGAATCTCAGGAATCTGCATGCCTAATCCCAGTATTGTAGCTCTTATAGTTTCCAAGATCTCAGCGTTCATACGGACAGACGGACAGACGGACAGACGGACAGACGGACAGACGGACAGACGGACATGGCTAGATCGACTCGGCTAGTGATCCTGATCAAGAATATATATACTTTATGGGGTCGGAAACGCTTCCTTCTGCCTGTTACATACTTTCCGACGAATCTAGTATACCCTTTTACTCTACGAGTAACGGGTATAAATAGATGGAATGTTCAACGAATGTTTTTATTTAATTAAATTAGTTGTTTAAAGCTTCCTTTTCGTCCCATGGATGCTTCGCCATCTTTCCCGCGCCACCGCAGTCCATCTCCGAGTCCCAATAGGCATATTGGACCTTGAGGAAGTGGGAGCCGGATTGGGAACAGGGTTGATCCGGTGATGCTGCAGGAAGTCGCCCAGCATCCTGGCAGTGGCTGGACATGGCTGCTCCAACTGTTCCTTAGCGGGCGCCCTATTTTCCTCCTCCCTGTAGAAGCCACCGCGTCCTCCAGCTCCGCTTAAGCTGCCAAGTAGCTGGTGGTTATGGTGTACGGATTCCGAATGGAGAGGTCTTCGGAGATCATATAACTGGTGGTTCTGCTTAAAAGATTCTTCTTTTAGTACAACGCAACCAAGTTGGCCAGATCTTACTTTCTTTGCGAGGACAAGCTCGGCAGGATGTCCATGTAGAGAGCGAAGTCCCACTCGACATGTTCCTTCCCACTGGGATTCTATTCTGCGGATTTGCCCGTGTTGTGGTATTGCTTCCTGTCGGCCAAGTCCCACAATAATGGGCAACAGCTTGGATTAGGCGTCCTTTTTCATCTACACTAACCTCCTTTAACCGATTGTGGGGTATTTCTTCAATTTAAAATTTTTAAATTCCCCACCGCATCTGCACGAACACCGCCAAAGATTAAATTTCTTATTCTTTGGGCCGCGGCTAACGGCGTTAATCGAAAATTCACTCGGGAAACCTGGTATTTTTTCTGGTATTTCCTTAGCTCATCTGAGTACCGCGCTGAAAAACAGACCCGACGAAAACCTTTAGCCGCTTATTTGCCTCTCGCTCACTCCTATGGTTAGCTCGCGGTTTTCGTCGATGTGAGTACTAGGCTTATCCAAAGAAATTAAGTGACCCTTTAGTAAAGTCAATCTCTTCCGCAACCAAAGCTCGCTATTCGACCGATCAGTTGCGATCGGCAATAAAATATTTGTGTGGTGCCAGCCAACAGCCAATGAGTTGAGCAGGTTCCTATAGGGACGTTAAAGTTGAACACGACAGCGACGACAGTTGGGAGGTTGACCAAACATTAGCAGGTGTCCATTCAGAGAACGTCATGGAGCCCAATCAGATACAAGCCCTTATTGACAATGCTGTCAGACAGGCGTTGTCGCAACAGCAGTCCCAGTTTCAGGCCCAGATTAACGCTTTAATTACTCAGGTCCAGAATTTACAGGTGGAAACACCTCAAATTGTGACCTATGAAAAAATATCAGTTAGACCAGATGTCGGATGCGACATTCCGCTAGACATAATCAAGTCCGTCCCTGAGTTCACAGGCACTCAGGATGAATATGTAGCTTGGAGGCAATCAGCCATATACGCATACGAGTTGTTCAAGCCTTACAACGGCAGCAGTGCCCACTACCAAGCTGTTGCCATCATAAGAAACAAATACAGAGGCACAGCGGAAGCCTTACTTGTTTCACACAACACAGTGTTGAATTTTGATGCCATATTGGCCAGATTAGATTGCACCTACTCGGACAAGACATCTCTGCGCTAGAAGTGGTCAGGCAAGGCGACATGCCTTTAATTCAATACTATGACGAAGTCGAGAAAAAACTCACGCTAGGTTAGGTAGGTTAGGTAGGAGTGGTTGGAGATTAGATACTAATCCCCTCACTTAGGCCACATTGGGCCCCTTGTGATACCACATGATCTCTGAACAGATCCGTTTCCCTAGCTCATGGGTTAACTGCTTTCGCGAAGTATAAGTATAAGAGTTTTTGGATGTGTGTAGCTACCTAGGGCTTGAAAGCACTTTAGGCTATGCGCTGGGCAGAAGCATAGGAGGTGTTCGATGCTCTCCTCTTCGTCTATCTGTTTGCAGCTGCGGCAGAAGTCGTGGTTACTTAGTCCCAGCCTGAGCGCATGAGTCCCTATAAGACAGTGGCCCGTGAGGGCATTTAGGAGAGTGGAGATGGCCTCCCTGCTACATTGTAGGAGAGTTTTTGTTCTTTTCGAGTTGTAGTTTGGCCATATGAGTCTAGAATTGTGGCATGTTGAGATTGAGTTCCAACGGTTGTTGGAAAGAGTATACAATCTCTGCCTGAGATGGAGCTTGCAGTTAGCCATGGGCTACCTACCGTGTCCTTATCACGAAGGATATCGGCGGTTGTCCCCTGTCTTGCTAGCTCGTCTGCTATGCAGTTGCCCTCAATATTGCGGAGTCCAGGCACCCAGATGAGGTTGATTCTCAGATGAGTGGCCATCTCGTTAAGAGATTTGCGGCATTCAGAGATTGTTTTTGAGTTCGTTGTGTAAGAGTCGAGGGCCCTGAGGGCTGCTTGACTATCCGAGAAGATGAAGATATCTATGTCTTGATGAACTGACGTGTTCAGGTGGGTAATGGCTTCCTGGATTGCCATGACTTCCGCTTGGAAAACACTACAGTGGTCTGGTGGGCGGAATGAGACTTTTATGTCTAGTTCGGGGGAAAAGACTCCCACACCTGTTTGGGAGTTAAGCTTCGAGCCGTCTGTGTATATGTTGACGGCGTTTCGAATTGGTGTGGGAGGTTGTCCCATTCTGTACGGGTGCGTATAAAGATCTTGTATCTTCTTTCGAAGTTGACAATAGGTGGGACGTAGTCTGTACTACGTGGTAAGGGTGGATGTTTTGATAGGATATTGGAGTGACCCGTAGAGCCTGTTGTCCATGCCGCTGCTTCGCGGAGCCTCAGTGCTGTTGCAGAATTGGAACCTTATACTTCCTTGTAAAGAGAACTAGTTCGGTCTTTTCTGGGTTAACACCCAGTCCACAGCCTGGACGGCCGGGAGAGGGTGGATAAGGCTGTCTCCATTAGATTGCAAAGGGTTTGCGGGAATTTGCCCTGCAGTAGGATAACCACGTCGTCCGCGTAGGCTACCACTTGAGTGCCCACCTATTCTAGAAGTGATAGCAGTTTGTTGACCACTAAAACCCATAGAAGAGGTGAGAGTACGCCCCCTCTGCTGACATTCCTGGTCGAGTGGGCCGATCCCATAGTGGAGTACACTACTCTGCTGGTTAGCATGGTGTGTATGAGTCCCACTATGGGCCGCTCAATGCCCAGTTCAGTCAGAGCACCAGTAATCGCCGTTGGGGTGACGTTGTTAAAGGCGCCTTCTATGTCTAGAAACGCTGCAAGAGAGTATTCCTTATTGCGGAAACCTCTCTCTATACTGTACACTAGAGAGTGGAGGGCGGTATCTGTTGATCTACCCTTATGGTACGCATGCTGTGCGTAAGAGAGTAGGCTATGGTCGATGGTTATTCTGATATGGCTTTTGGCAAGTAGGTCCAGGGGTTGGAGATCGAGAATTGTGTTTAGTGCCTCAGTGGCGGTAGTGCGAAGCGCCCCACTGATGCAGAGCTCTGCGCTTCTTTGGATCTTGTGAAGGATCCGGAGGCTGCAATTCTTATCTAGAGAAGGCCACCAAACGATGTTTCCGTAGAGGAGAATGGGCCTGACTATTGCAGTGTATAGCCAGTGAACTATCATGGGGGAGAAACCCCACTTCCTCCCTATGGCTTTTTTACAAGCGAAGAGGGCTATGGCCGCTATGCGTGTGCGATCTAGGGTGTTATCTGTCCAGAGGAGCTTTTTGTCAAGGATGACACCTAGGTACTTTGCTTGGTTGCTAAAGGTTAGGAGCGTTTGGTGCAGTTTTGGGGAAATTAGAATTGGAACCTTATACTTCCTTGTAAAGAGAACTAGTTCGGTCTTTTCTGGGTTAACACCCAGTCCACAGCCTGGACGGCCGGGAGAGGGTGGATAAGGCTGTCTCCATTAGATTGCAAAGGGTTTGCGGGAATTTGCCCTGCAGTAGGATAACCACGTCGTCCGCGTAGGCTACCACTTGAGTGCCCACCTATTCTAGAAGTGATAGCAGTTTGTTGACCACTAAAACCCATAGAAGAGGTGAGAGTACGCCCCCTCTGCTGACATTCCTGGTCGAGTGGGCCGATCCCATAGTGGAGTACACTACTCTGCTGGTTAGCATGGTGTGTATGAGTCCCACTATGGGCCGCTCAATGCCCAGTTCAGTCAGAGCACCAGTAATCGCCGTTGGGGTGACGTTGTTAAAGGCGCCTTCTATGTCTAGAAACGCTGCAAGAGAGTATTCCTTATTGCGGAAACCTCTCTCTATACTGTACACTAGAGAGTGGAGGGCGGTATCTGTTGATCTACCCTTATGGTACGCATGCTGTGCGTAAGAGAGTAGGCTATGGTCGATGGTTATTCTGATATGGGTGTCAATTAGCCTTTCCAAGGTCTTCAACATGAAGGAAGAGAGACTAATCGAGCGGAAGTCCTTGGGGTTGGTGTGGGAGGGCTTGCCGGATTTCGGTATAAAAATTACCTTAACGTCCAGCCACCTTGTTGGAATATGGTTTAGAGCAAGGCAGCCGTGGAAGATGGCTGTCAGCCAGGGTAGGGACATATCTAGTGTCCGTTGTAGCTGGGCCGGGAAGAACCCATCTGGGCCGGGTGATTTGAAGGGCTTAAAAGAGTTGACAGCCCACTGAATGCGGCCAGGGTTCGAAATATTGTCAATACTCTGGCCGTCTAAGTTCTCCTCTATGTAGAGGTCCTCCACTACATGGGTGTTCTTAGGGAAGTGGGTGTCTAAGAGTAGTTCAAGGGTTTCCTGACTGTTTTTCGTCCAGCTGTCAGCATTGGTTTTTAGATAGCCAATGGTTGCTGGAGCTTTTGCTAGAATTCTTTTGAGTCTGCAGAAGTTAGCCCAAGCTCTTCGTTTTGATATTCTAATTTCCTTTTTGTATAGGCTTAGTTTTGTATGGTATAAATTCCAGGAGGATTCGCTATTGTTGTATTTAGCTCTATTGAAGTAAGTTCTACACTCTCTTTTAAGGTTCGCCAGGGTTGCGTTCCACCAAGGGGGCTTGTGCTTTGTTTTGACTGTTCTGTTGGGCAAGCCCTTTATAAGGCCTCACCGCAGATATCAGTAAAAGTGTTAACTAGGTTATCTAATTCTTGACGGTTGCGTATGTGTGTCGGTGGAGCGTGTAGGTTCCTGTTGAGGAGATTTTTGTAATATCCGCAGTTGGTTAATCTTAGATTAGTGATGTTCTCGGCGGGAGGACAGTCTAGAGTTATTGTAAATTCTATGTATCGGTGGTCTGAGAATGAGTTTTCGATCCCCACCTTCCAAGCTTCTAGCTGGTGAAGTAGGGGATCAGATATTAGTGTAATGTCTAGTATTACCCTCCATTTTCTAGTAATGAAAGTTGGGTCATTACCTTTGTTGCAGATGAATAGATTTGATTGAAGGAGATAGTCGTAGAATAACTCGCCCCTTTCGTTAGTGTTTGTACTTCCCCATTGTGTGTGGTGTGAGTTAGCGTCCCCACCCAGGATGAGTTCCTTAGATGAGTGAGTGTATATGAGTTGTTGTGTAGTGGTGTTTGGTAGTGGCCCTTCGTAGTCGTGAGCCAGATATAATGATACTATAGTGTGATGAGTGTGTTCGCTTAGCTCCAGTCTGACCGTGGTGAGGTCGCCTTCGCTGAACTGTGGAATAAGAAATGTGTTAAAGTGTGTCTTTGTAAAAATGCAGGTTCTGGTTTTACCCTTATCCTTGGTGTAAAATAGCTTGTATGGGGGGGTTGATAAGCCACAGATGTTGTTACCAACAATCCATGGCTCTTGAATGAGGACTACGTCTATGTTGCCTGTTGCCAGGCGGGTAAGGAGGGCATCGGATGCTGCCTTGCTGTGGTGCAGGTTAATCTGCAGAAACTGCACCATCTTTGGGACCGAGGTCGGGCTGGGTGAGGGTGGCCTCTTCATGTTCCAATTCGTCGTCGCTCGGGGGTTCGTACGACGCACAGGCAGCCAGGTTGTCTGCCGCTAACTTATCCGTGTCATAGATGCGTAGCTGCACCTTATCGAAACCGAAGTTCACCCGGTATTGTTGGGCTGCGAGGGGTTCCAAGCATGCCTGGTTCAGGAGGATAACCACGTTCATGGTGACGCGCTCGGTTTTCTCCACTTTGACCACCTTCCAACCGTCTGTTGGAAGCTTCGGGTTGAACCTGGTCAGCAGGCTGAGTATAGCCTCTGGTTTCGATGGTTCGGACGCCAGCCACACCCTCGCTCTCGGTCGAGACGGGATGTCTGCAGCCTCGCAAACTGCCAGCTTGGCCCCGGGGTAGACCTCGCTGACCTTGTTAATTGCAGCCTTGTAGAGTGCTGCCGATCTCTCGTCTTCGCAGGCGATCAACTTAACATTGCCCTGGTACCACCCTGCATCTGTGCAATCGGGTGGCGGGCCTGGGTTTTCGTCCAGCACTTTCAAGGCCACTGCTCAAGAGCGCGTCTAACCAGACCCCATTGGTTTCTTGGGATCCTACCGCCCTCATCGCTCTGGTCGATGACACCAATGATCTTCCGATTCTTTACCACTTCCGCAAAGGATCTCGACCATGTGCCGCGGTTTGTTACTTTGCTCGCTGGTTGAGCTGTCTCCATCGACCTCTCTCGCTTGTTGTTGTTGCTGCTAGTCATTGCGATGTCGAAGTCTGGGATTACCGCCTTTGCCCAGGCTATGTCCTCTTGGATTTTCAAGTAATCCAATTTTGACGTCTGATCCTCACGTATCGGATTGGTGGCCAGCCGTTTGAGGATCCGAAAAGCTTTCTTCCGTTCAAGAGGTCCTGCCTGGTTAGGTGGTATCCTCTTAAACTTCTTTGCCCTGGTACTCACCACGAGACCGGCTTTTGCGCTCCCCTCAGGTTGGAGTAGCTGGTTAGCCACACCTACGCTGGTGGGAGGCTTGGGCTTGTCGCTATGGCGAGTTGGGCTTTGCCGGCTGCGTTGTTCGCTGGCCTTGGCAGGGGTAGACGTCACATGGACTGGGGTAGTCGGAGCCGTGATCTTGCTCTTCTTATCGTCGTTGGTTACGACTTCCGACTTTTTGTCTTTTTAGTTATTATTAATTAAATTCTCCATGTTAAATCCCACGAGCTGCGGAGAAGGGGCAGGTCCACCCGGGCAGAGATCCGCTGTACCCGGGTAAGGCTGACTTAGAACAGGCGGTCGCCACTTGCCTGAGCTCACCGTTTGAGACTGAGTTATTTGATGACTCGGGCTCCCAGCCAGATTGACTCTCGGCACGGTACGAGTGACACCTTAGTCCAGCCCGGGGTGAGATGAGTTGTGTGGGTAGGAAAGAGGTAGGTTCAAAACGTGTGGGAAGGGGGTATGTGTGAAGTATTTGTCGGAGGCGGCAGCACTAGCGCGACGTCGGTACTGCTACGGCGCAGATACCCGCTGACTGTCCAGGGCTACTTATTTACGCTTAATGTTGGGGGCTTCGCGGTAGCCGGGCCGTGTCCCATTTCCACGCTTATTCGTCGCTACCCTGGAGAACCAGGGCGCTCGCTATCCGCAACCTGCGACCCGTTCGGTAGCCTTCAGCTCGGCGCAAAAAAAAAAAAAAAAAAAAAAAAACTCACGCTAGTAACCAATAAAATTGTCATGAAACACGAGCAAGAGGGTGCCGATTTGCTCAACTCAGAAGTTAGAGCCGACGCCTTGCATGCTTTCATTTCGGGTTTAAAGAAATCTCTCAGAGCCGTCGTCTATCCAGCACAGCCTAAAGACTTCCCTTCTGCGCTGGCTCTGGCCTAGGCTCTGCGAGCAGAGTCTAGTATTGAGAGAAGCATGTTTGCAAACTCTTACGCTAAGGCTGTGGAAGAGCGGGCTCAAGGTACCGAAATCAACAAAAGCCGTTCCTATGGCAAGCCAGGCAGCTATAACAAAGAAGACCAAAATCAGGATAGAAGCCCCCATTTTGTCAAGCGCCCAAAGGGAAACTCTCAAGACCAGACTAACAAGGACAACCAATCGCAGGCCCCACAACCTATGGAGATTGATTCCTCCTCTAAGTTTAGGCAGCGTAACGAGTACAGCAAACGTCAATCTAATGACTCCAAAGCCGTGAAGCGACGAAACTCGTCCGATCGTGCGACAGGCCCAAGACGCCAGCGACTCAATAATGTAGTTCAAGAGGACTTAAAAGAAGATAAAGCTAAGTACGAAAAGGCGGCAAAGGAGGCAGTTGAGGAAATTGAAAGTGACAACGAGTTCGCTCCGGATGACGACTCAGTTCATTTTTCAGGGAACACTCCCGGTTGCCGTTCATCGAGCGACGGTTGGCTAGGAGAACATTAAAAATGTTAATCGACACTGGTGCGGCAGAAAATTATGTCAAGCCCATAAAGGAGCTAAAAACCATAATGCCGGTCACCAAATCGTTTTCGGTGAATTCGATTCACGGTTCTACCGAAATTAAGCAAAAGTGCTTTATAAAAATTTTAAAGCACACGTCACCATTTTCTTTGTTAGACACTCTCAGCTTGTTCGACGCTATCATAGGCTTCGACTTGTTAACACAGACCGGGGTTAAGCTGAACTTAGAAAAAATCATTCTGGAAGGGCACCTCCGAAAAACTTCAGTATCATGGCTGCGCTGACGTAAATTTCACCGATGTTAATGACATCGTGGTGCCTACCTCCGTTAAGAAAGAGTTTAGGAGTATGATACTAAAAAGAAAAAAAGCTTTTTCAACAGCTAACGAAGCTCTCCCTTTTAGCACCGTAGCTATTGCCACAATTCGGACAATAGTAAACGAACCGGTGTACTCCAGAGCCTACCCAAACCTTATGGGCCTTTCCGACTTTGTGAATAATGAAGTCATACGAATGCTAAAAGATGGCATTATCAGGCCCTCGAGGTCGCCCCACAACAGCCCAACTTGGGTTGTTGACAAAAAAGGTATTGACGCCTATGGTAACCCGAAGAAGAGGTTAGTCCTCGATTTCAGGAAACTGAACGAGCAAACTATTCCAGACCGTTACCCAATGCCCACCATTCCCATGATTCTAGCGAACCTTGGGAAAGCGAAAGTTTTTACTACCCTAGATTTAAAATCAGGGTACCTGGCAGTTAACAGCGGCAAATACGAAATTTGCGTCTGCCGTTCGGCCTAAAAAATGCAAGCAGCATTTTTTATATTGGAAATATATGCTACGTCTATATAGATGACGTCATAATTTTTTCAAACAATGAGGCAGACCATGTTCGATGCTGTACTCAAGTGTCTAATCGATGCTAACATGAGAGTAAGCCAAGAGAAGACTAGTTTCTTCAAAGACAGCGTAGAAAACCTAGGCTTCATTGTAAGCAAGGACGGAGCAAAATCCGACCCTCAAAAGTTAAAAGCCATTCGAGAATACCCTGAACGCAAGAGTGTGTACAGTGTCAGATCTTTCATAGGACTAGCAGGTTACTACAGGGTTTTTATCAAGGACTTTACCGCTATAGCTCGGCCAATAACAGATATGCTAAAAGGCGAAAACGGTTCGGTCAGTAAGCACATGTCAAAGAAAATCCTTGTCGAGTTCAATGAAACGCAACGTAATGCGTTCGAGCTACTTCGCAACATTTTGGCATCAGAAGATGTCGTACTTATGTACCCAGATGCCGATGATTCGGCTAGCGGCATTGGCGCGGTACTATCCCAAGAGGGTAGACCAATAACAATGATTTCCCGTACACTAAAACATGCAGAGTTCAACTACGCCACTAATGAGAGAAATTTGTTAGCTATTGTTTGGGCTTTGAAAAAATTGCAGAATTTTCTGTATGGGTCCAGGAAAATTAACATTTTCACTGATCACCAGCCGCTCACACTCGCGGTAGCTGACAAGAACACAAACGCCAAAATAAAAAGATGGAAGGCGTACATAGACCAGCACAATGCCAAAGTTTTCTACAAACCAGGCAAAGAAAATTTTGTTGCTGATGCCTTGTCCAGACAAAATCTTAAGTCGGACGCAGCAACCGTTCACAGCGAAATCTCACTGACTTACACAATCGAGGCTGCCGACAAGCCACTAAACTGCTTTAGGAACCAGATTGTTCTTGAAGAAGCACGTTTCCCGTTAAATCGGAATCTCGTGATGTTTCGCAGCAAAACTCGTCATTTTATCAGTTTCACCGACAAAGGCAGCATTTTAAAGTCTCTTAAAGAGTCGTTAACGCTGTGCACTGCGACCTGCCTACTTTAGCAAGTTTTTAGCACCCTAAAAGACAAGAGCTCGGGGTAACACCCATCCCAAGTTGCACCGGCGAAATGTTGCACATTGATATCTTTTCGACCGATAAAAAACAATTCTTGACATGCATTGACAATTTCTCTAAGTTTGCAGTCGTTCAATCGATTGTGTTCAGAACTATAGTCGACATCACTGGTCCATTACTGCAGCTATTAAACTTCTTCCCCAAAACCAAAACAATATTTTGCGATAATGAAGCTGCTTTCAACTCAGAAACGATCACCTCCATGCTTAGGAATACTTATGGCATTGACGTTGTAAATGCGACCCCTTACATAGCTCGTCGAATGGTCAAGTTTAACGCTTTCATAGCACCTTGGCAGGAATCGCTAGATGTTTAAAGCTGGAAAAGAAAGTCGATGATACGGTAGAGCTAATCCTGAGGGCTACGGTAGAGTACAGCTGGACCATACACTCAGTCACTCGTGAAAAACCAATTGAGATTGTTCATGCTGGGCACAATGTGCATCTTGCTGACATCAAAGAAAGGTTGGTAAAAGCTCAAGAAGATAATATCAAAAGATGTAATATAATAGATGTAAAGGTGTAAAGATGTAAAGATGTAAAGATGTATGTACTACTTTGGCAAAATCCAACATTGTAAACCCTACTATTCCAATAGTTAGTTTGATAGAAGCTTCCAAAATAAGAACACACCTGATAACGTTCGAAAACTCTGCAACAATCAACGGCACCAAATTTGTGAACTTGCGAAAAATGAAAAGCAAGCAGCCTGGCATTGTTAGGTCACCGCCACTGAACATCATCGACCACGACCCAGTTTTAAGCATACCTTTTCTTCACCGGATGAATAACGAAAATTTGCGATTCATCCAAGGCTTCAAAGAGGAAGTAGATGCAGCAGGCTCGCCCAAACTTTGGTTCGCAGTTGGTGTGTTTTTGAGCGTTGGACTGATCGGCTCTCTCATCCTTTTCCTGGTGCTAAGAAGAAGACGAGCCTCTATGGAGTCACAGAAGGCCATTGACAACTTTAGTATGCCCGAGGACGGTCATCATCCTGAGGGGGGGTAGTTAACAACTAAGTATAATATTGCACAATGTATTGCCATAGTTATCACACATTTGAGTTCAGCGCTCTGCGCTAAGAACGACCAACATTGATATGCTGATACTTCACATTCGAAGTGGAGCGCTGCGCTGTATGGAATGCTAAGTCGGCTTGCCGACAATGACTTTGTGACGTGATGCATTGTTGCTTGGCTTTAAGGTTCTTATTGTAAACTCTGATTGTCAGTCTGGTATGAACAATACGACAGCTCACTTGTCTCAATAAATAACATACTCCGGCAAAGCCATTAAACCATATCTTTTATTATTGACTGAGCTTAAGGCCAGCAATAGCGGTAAAGTTTACCGCCAACCTAATCATCGTTCCAGCACCTGGCCTAGGCCACTACAGGACGAGATACATCACGATCAGCAGTAGGACATAAAACTACACAGCGAAGACGCAGAGCTACACAGCTAAGACGCAGAGCTACGCAGCGGTACTACGCGGGACTAACCCACCGATCTTTATTTTACATACATACATACTACTACGTAGCAATCCTGCTACAATTCGGCCGTCCTGAATTTTAAGATCCCCTGATCTTGTGTTAACTTTCAATTGATTTCAGCTTATATTTATCTTAGTTAGTTTTGTATTTACAAATTTTTAGATAAATTTACAACTTTATTACATTCTTCCATAAATTTTCCAAAATCTTCCGACGTAAAACAGCTTCCCCTATCCGAAACTATACAAGTTGGTCTGCTGTAAGACCTAAAGTAGTCTTTCAATGCTATAATAACTTCCTTTGTGCTCGTCGTTTTTGTTGCATATAGTCAAACATATTTAGTAAGTCCGTCTATAACCACAAAGAGATGTTTCTTTGCTCTTCCATTATCAACCGGTCCATAATGATCAATATGTATAATTTCGAATGGCACATTTCCTTTTGGTATACTATGCAAAAGTCCTTGCCCTTTCCCTGACCTTGGTGAATATGCTGCTACACATCTTAAACAATTATCAATATGTGTAACCACATTCTCTTTCATATTCGAAAACCAATACGTCCTAACAATAGCATCCATATGGAGATATTCAAGCAGAAAGTCGAGATTGAAATGCGCCATCTACCGGCGGTAGACAGATTTAAGCGTTATGGGCGTTAGAGTGGACGTGTCAAATTTTTTTTGGTCAATCGATAGGTATTGACGAGACCAATACAATTCAGTTAAAATTTTTTATCCAGCATGAAAATTGTGGGCGCCATAGGCTTGGGCGGTTTTTGGGCGTTAGAGTGGGCGTGGCATATTCGCGTAACAAACGATCCCAATCCTCTATCTCTGATAGTTTTCGAGATATCCACGTTCATATTTACGATTTTTTGAAGCTTGTGGGCGGTTTGTGGGCGTTAAAGTGGGCGTGGCAACCTTTTTGTTGGGTCAAGTAACATTTTTATGCTAGCATCAAAACTGTAGGAGCCACAGGCGGCTTGTGGGCGCTATTGTGGGCTTGGCACTCTGCTGAAACAAACTTGCGCTGCGTAAGAAGCTCAGGAATCTGCACGCCAAATCTAAATAGCCTAGCTCTTATACATTCCGAGATCTCAGCGTTCATCCGGACGGACAGACAGACGGACAGTCGGACAGACGGACAGACGGACGGACGGACATGGCTAGATCGACTCGGCTAGTGATCCTGATCAAGAATATATATACTTTATGGGGTCGGACACGCTTCCTTCTGCCTGTTACATACTTTTATACCCTTTTACTCTACGAGTAACGGGTATATCATAGTTATAGTTACTTTGCTTTGTCTGTTTTGTTGCTTTAAAAAAATAAAATATAGGATGTAGCTTTTTATCCTCTTTTCTTTGCAGCAAAACTGCTCCAAAGCCTTGCCCGCTGGCATCTCTATGCAACTCTAGCTCGTCCTTATAATAATGAAGTCCTAACACCGGACTTTCCACCAACTTTTTCTTAAGCATTTCAAAGCATTGCAATTCCTTTTCATCAAATACGAATTCTTTATCCTTTTTTAACAAATCATATAGAGGTTTAGCAATCATCGAAAAATCTTTAAAGAACCTTCTAAAATGCGAGCACAAGCCCAGAAAGTTTCTACCACCGAGTACCTTATCTGGATCGGGAAAATCTCGAACAGCTTCTTTTCCTTTGTCATTAGCCTGTATTCCTTTGCTAGTTACCAAAAATCCTAAGTATTGTACACTTGCTTGTAGAAACTCACACTTGTCCATTTTTATACCCGTTACTCGTAGAGTAAAAGGGTATACTAGAATTGTCGTAAAGTATGTAACAAGCAGAAAGAAGCTTTTCCGACCCCATAAAGTATATATATTCTTGATCAGGATCACTAGCCGAGTCGATCTAGCCTATCCGTCTGTCCGTCTGTCCGTATGAACGCTGAGATCTCGGAAACTATAAGAGCTACAATACTGGGATTAGGCATGCAGATTCCTGAGATTCTTAGGCAGCGCAAGATTGTTTCAGCAGCATGCCACGCCCACAATAAAGCCCACAAGCCGCCCAAAACTGTAACTCCTACAGTTTTAATGCTAGAGTGAAAACTGAAATAAATTGTTCTCATCAATACCTATCGATTGACCCAAAAAAAAGTTTGCCACGCCCACTTTAACGCCCACAAACAGCCCACAAACCGCCCACAAACTTCAAAAAATCGTAAATATGAACGCGGATATCTCAGAAACTATCAAAGATAGATAATTGGGATTTTAGATTTAGGTTTCATAGCATTGAACGCAGCGCAAGTTTGTTACGCGAATATGCCACGCCCACAAACCGCCCAAACCAGTGGCACCCACAATTTTTATGGTAGATAACAAATTTTAACTGAAATGTATTAGTCTCGTCAATACGTATCGATTCACCCAAAAAAGTTTGCCACGCCCACTCTAACGCCCATAAAGCTTAAACCCGTCTACCGCCCACATAACAATATATTGAGATCAGTGGTAGGCGGCGCATTTCAGTCTCGCTTTGCTGCTTGCATATCTCCATTTCCCTTTTGTTTGACCCAAAAAAAAGTTTGCCACGCCCACTTTAACGCCCACAAACCGCCCACAAACCGCCCACAAACCGCCCACAAACTTCAAAAATCGTAAATATAAACGCGGATATCTCGGAAACTATCAAAGATAGATAATTGGGATTTAAGATTTAGGTTTCGTAGCATTGAACGCAGCGCAAGTTTGTTACGCGAATATGCCACGCCCACAAACCGCCCAAACCAGTGGCACGCACAATTTTTATGCTATATAAAACATTTTAACTGAAATGTATTAGTCTCGTCAATACGTATCGATTGACCCAAAAAAGTTTGCCACGCCCACTCTAACGCCCATAAAGCTTAAACCTGTCTACCGCCCACATAACAATATTGTTCACGCT
This sequence comes from Drosophila subpulchrella, assembly GCF_014743375.2. Classification (NCBI taxonomy): domain Eukaryota; kingdom Metazoa; phylum Arthropoda; class Insecta; order Diptera; family Drosophilidae; genus Drosophila; species Drosophila subpulchrella. The sequence continues at coordinate 73,484 of NW_023665507.1, read as the reverse complement.
TGCCTCTTTATTTTAGTTGAAATTGTATGCTAAAAGATTACCCTCTATTGTAAAGCATTATGATCCACAATGAAAACGGTAAATCATAAGCTTTCTTGTTATGCACAGCCCAACCAAATGTATAACCAAAAGCAGAATACAGTCTCACACAGTACTTCGTAAAGTAAATATCATTGACTCCGTCGTTTTAATTTTTGGATCAAGCTCCGCCATCTGCACAGGGGCAGAGGCGGTGCAATAACAACAACCACTGGCATTTGCACGAGGGCAAATTTCACTTTTGGCTGCTTCCCATTAGGCAGCGGATTAAACATTGGCGACCGTGACAGGACACCTGTCCTAAGCCTTAACAACTCGGCTGCGAGGGATCACAAGGGATTCAGTAGCAGCTACATTTCAAGCGGATCAATTGGAAAGTTATCTCAACTTGGACTTTACGGCATCACACCATTACGTTACCAGTACACCTGAGACACTTACTGGAGCACGTAAGCTTTTAAATCGGCAGATTTAACCCAGTTCACTTGTGATTTGATCTTTCGGACGCAAATAATACAAATAAAAGAAAAGGAAAAGTCTGGGCTTATATGTATATATAGGTGTGATTTTTTCAACCTATGTCGTAAAAGCATCTCAGAACACGCAGGCTTGCTGTACCCCAGTTTTACATCAAAAGGTTTCGCAGTTACTCTAAAACTGTTGTAGGGTTTCAAAACTTGTCAAAGCTTCTGAAACGCATTTTCCTTACAGTTTGGCTGATCGTTCATCTCTTTGCAAACATGACCAAAGCATCTGTAGAACAACAGCTAGCTGTACTTAGGCGCAAAAGAACTCTGCTGCAACGAAACATGCAACGAACTTCGAATCGAGCGGTTGCAGACACAGCAATGGATGCTGCATCGGCAGAGTGTCACTTGGCCCTTTTCTAATCGCACTTTAGGCAATTGTGTCAAGTTCAACAGCAAGTTGAAGAAATAGACTTCGAAGAAGATTCTCGCGATCAGTTTGAGGCAGATTTTATAGCAACAAAATCTACGCTTTTAAAACGTGCAAATGTTAGCAAGCGCAATGGCCCTGAGGACTCCGTCTTGATAAATTCCACATGCTTAGGGGCCAGTTCCCATAATCGATTACCTTCTCTAAAACTACCAAAATTTGACGGAAAATATGGGGAGTACAACCGTTTTATTGCAGCCTTCAATCATATGGTTCATGATGATGTCTTACTTTCTGATATTGACAAGTTTACGTATCTACTCGGATGTCTTTCTGGTCCTGCATTGAGTGTAGTGGCTGCATTTCAAGTATCAGAAGAAAATTACAAAAAGGCATTGGAGCGCCTTAAGGAACGATACGATAAAAAAGTGTTGATCTTACTCGAACATGTATCTAGCCTTTTTGCCATTTCTCAAATGAGAAAATCTGATTCTTCATCCCTTCGAGAAATTTTAGACACAGTGGCAGCTTTGCGTGGTTCACTACTCTCTCTTGGCACCGAACAAAATGCATTTGAAGCTATTTTAATTCAGCTCGTTTTGCAAAAGGTTGATTCAGATTCAAAACATGCTTATGATCGAGGTCAGAACTATGAGCAGTTTCCAACTTGGGACAATTTCTACAACATATTAGGTAGGCATTGTCAGTTTCTAAAATGCAGCGCAATGCCAGGCCAGGAGTTCAAGCAGTATGATAAGCGTTCAGAAAAACTAAATCACCCCCACAAAAAGGCATTCCAGACGGCTAGAGGCAGTTGTATAAAATGCGATTCTACAGATCACAATCTAGGATCGTGCCCTTCGATCGTTGCACTTCCACATGAGAAGCGACATGCTTGGGTCAAACAGGCAGAGCTATGTTTAAACTGTCTTCATAAGGGCCACATCGCAGCTGACTGTCAGGAGTGAAACACAAGAAACTTCTCAATCAAATGTAGAACAGACAAACGAGCAACCTCGTTGCTCCACACAGGTAGTCGCAGGTCTTTCTCGTAAATCAAATCAAGCTCTTATCCCAACCGCTATAGTTCTTATCCAGGATAAGTACGGAATGTTCCACCCGGCAAGGACCTTGCTTGATTCTGGCTCGGAAATTAACTTCATCACAGATACTTTGGCCAACAAATTAGATTTGGCTGACCCATTGTTTTTTAAACCACAAAAAATTGACATTTTACTAAGCACCCAGGAATTCTTCGAATTGCTCACTGGCGGAAAATTATCACTGGGGCCTGGGCTGCCATGCCTACTTAACACTATACTCGGATGGATTATTGGTGGACAAGTTGTTGACAATCCGCAATCTAGGGCGAAGGCTAATGTTCTTATGTGCAAAATCTCGCTGTCCAAACAGCTGAATGAAAATCTAAAAAGGTTTTGGGAAATCGAATCATTTCCAGAATCATCTCAAAACCAGTACACAACTGAGGAGGAAGAATGTGATCGCCACTTCTGCAAAATCTCTGCTTTTCTCGAGAATGGGCGAGTTCAAGTTCGGCTTCCCTTTTCGAAATCTACCCAACAATTGGGAAGTTCAGTGGATATTGCCAAGCAACGATTTTGGCAAATAGAGCGTCGTTTAAAACGTTTACCCGACCAAAAAAAAATGTATTCTGATTTTATGCAAGAATATATTGATCTGGGGCACATGCAACCTGTAGATAGTTTTGACCCAAACCAACCGCACTATGTAATCCCGCATCACGCTGTACTGCGTCCAGACAGCTCAACAACAAAGTTGCGTGTAGTTTTTGACGCATCTGCGAAGTCGTCGACAGGAGTATCATTAAATTACATTTTAATGGTTGGACCGACAGTTCAGCAAGACCTTATCTTAACCCTGCTTTCATTTAGGTTGTATAGGCATGCTGTAACAGCTGATATAACAAAAATGTATCGGCAATTCATTGTAGATTCATTCAGTTGATTTGGTGGAGGCACAACATTTCTGACCCGTTGAAATTATATCAGTTGAATACTGTCACGTATGGGCTTGCTTGTGCACCGTTTCTCGCCATCAGAAGTTTGCATTTCATAGCAGAAAAATATAGGAAAGAATTTTCGATAGGATCTGAAATTATATCTAAAGAGATGTATATCGATGACCTCCTTACAGGAGCTGACTGCATTAGGGATTTAAAATTGAAGATTGATCAAGTTACTGGAATCTTATCTTGTGCCGGATTGGAGTTAGCCAAATGGAATTTTTTGCAAGTTGGATGATAATATCAAAGAACATCGATTCAAGTTAGACAGCAAAGATATCACAAAAACCTGAGGAATGCGTGGAGGCTCCATGTGGATGAATTTTGCTTTCGGTTCAATTTGCCAAAAACTAATGCTATGACGAAAAGGAACATTCTCTCAATTATTGCACGCTTATATGACATACTTGGCTTGTTAGAACCAGTGGTTATAAGATGCAAAATTTTTGTGCAGGAGCTGTGGATGAGTCATTTGGATTGGGACGAAATAGTGCCTCAACAATTAATAGATCGTTGGCAATCTATTTATCCTGACTGATATGTAGGTTTTACCCCGAAACATGACTGCGAAATACATGGATTCGCAGATGCTTCACAGCGTGCATATGGCTGTTGTATATATCTGCGCTCAATTCAAAATGGATCAGCAGAATCGCATTTACTCATAGCAAAGTCAAAGGTTGTCCCAATTAAAGTCCTTTCTCTTCCACGATTAGAGCTCTGTGCTGCATCAATTCTGTGTGATACGTGGAACAAAATAAAATATAAGTTCAGCAACATACAAAAGGTTGTTTTCTGGACAGACTCCAAAATCGTATTACATTGGCTCACTATGCACTCTTCCCAATTAAATTGCTTTGTAGCCAATCGGATCTCAGGAATTCAAACTCAATCATCGAACATTTCTTGGCGTCATGTGCCAGGAAAAGAAAACCCGGCTGACATCATATCTCGTGGTTGCAAGGTCAGCGAACTTCAAAATAAAAGTTGGTTTACGGGGCCAACCTTTCTTAAGTTGGAAGAACATCTTTGGCCGCAGTCTGTTGAGGCCAGCGCCACCCTGTCCTCGACTTTACGTAGCACGTCCCGGTTCTAATAAAACTCGCAGGTTAACATATATCCAATTTATTATTCAATATATAACTGCTGGCTGTATGGCGTTACATATAGCCGTGAGACAAAGAAGTAAGGAAACCGCTTTAAAAATAATCGTTGCAGACGGTGGCTATTGCTGTACTGAATAAGCGCGGGCGAAGTAAGTGCTCGCGTACCCGACAAGTGTGCTTAAAGCTTGCGTTGAACGGTACAATTCCAGCCACTTATCTGCTGATTGAAACATTATAGCGGGCTCATTATATCTGTCTATTGTAACAGATTTCGGTGGCGACATTCTCCCCCCGGTAAACTTGGCTCTTCTGCGTCTGGGTTACCCTCAATCTTGCCGACGTTCAATACAGCCAGCTTCGTTACGGGTCGTCGTAAGATGCCGTGGGCAGTCTTGATCGTAGCGCTTCTTACTTGCTGGTCCTTAGCTAAGACCACATCGGTGACTATTCCTTTCGGCCACGTGTTTCGTGGTAAGTTCTCGTCCACTATGAGGACGACGCTGCCAATCGTTAGAGGTGGCTGCTTGGCGAACCATTTTCCTCGGCGAGCTAAGTCGGGAACATATTCCCTGACCCATCGTTTCCAGAAATGGTGGGCGAATAGTTGAGTCGATTGCCACATGCATCGAACCGAGAGATTGTTGTCGAAGATGGGCTTATATCCGCTTACTGACCCCAGTAGCAAATGATTAGGTGTGATGGCTTCGTCGTCGTTGGTGTCCAGCGATACGAATGTGAGCGGCCTTGAGTTTATTATAAATTCGATCTCCCAAAGTGCGCTTTGTAGACTCTCGCTAGTAAACTTCATCGCTGGGCAGATGGCGGACAGGACCCTTTTTATGGAGCCTATAAGGCGCTCCCATGCTCCCCCCATATGAGGCGCTGCTGGTGGGTTAAGGCTCCACTTAATTGTGTCGAACGATCTGTACACTTCGTCGAAGTCACCTTCTCGGAAGCTTTAAAATTAGTGCCGTTGTCCGTGAATATTTCTCTAGGTGTCCCGCGGCGATTGAAGAAGTTGCGGATATACATAATGCATGACGAGGCGTCGAGGGAGTGAGCTATTTCTAGATGCACTGCCCTGACCGTGAGACAGGTAAAGATTACTCCCCATCGTTTCTCCTTCCTCCTGCCAACGGTCACGAGAATTGGTCCAAAGTAATCGATTCCAACGTAGGTAAATGGGCGTTGATAAGCGGCGACTCTAGCAATGGGAAGTTGGGCCATTAGCGGCGGTTTTGGGGAGGCATTATCGTTTCTGCAGCGCTGACATGCTCGTCGGGCTGACTAATATAAAACTCTTAAGCGTGGTATATAATAAATGCCACGAATCCTATTGATGCAGGCCTCGTGCATGGTGTGGTGCATCTGACGGTGATACCAGTTAACAATTAGGCGTGTTACGCAATGCCCGTAAGGGAGTACTATTTGCTGTTGGGGGCACAAGTTTTCAGCTCTCCCTCGGATCCGTAGCAACTGGTCATCGTCTAGAAACACATTAAGACAAATTAGTTTTGAATTTGCGTTTAGAGCTTTACCTTTGGAGAGTAAACATATTTCTTTTCGGAACTCTGATACTTGCGCGTAGCGTATCAGTGTTGTTTGAGCGCGGCGTATCATCTCGGCGTTAATGCTCGTAATCGGAGGCGTTTTCCGCGCTGTTGCTTTCAGCTTTTCGATGTAAAATATGAACGTTGCTACCGCTCGATATAGCCTCCGCCAGTCGGAAAAGTGTTCTACGTTCACGATGGGGTCCAGTGGTGTAGTAGCGACGAAAAACACCTGCTTCACTTCGATGTTGGTTGGGGCTCCTAGGTCGGTACAGGTGGGCTAACGAAAGCGTTCCTGGAGAAGATACTCCGGGCCATCATACCATTTATGCATGGAAGTGAAACTCGAAGTCTTAGTGGCGATGTCAGCTGAGTTTAAGTCTGATGGCACCCAGTGCCATTGGTCGACATTGGTGAGCTCCAACACTTCTCCTACGCGATGCATTACGTACTGCTGGAACTTGCGTGGGTCCATTCGCAACCATTTGAGGACTGTTTTGGAGTCCGTCCAGTAGTGATGGGAGTTAACTGATAGCCGAGAATTTGTTTGAATTGACTGGCTAAGCTTGGCACCAGTGACTGCTGCCTGTAATTCCATACGGGGGATGGACAGCAGGCTCTGCGGGGCAACTTTAGTTTTGGCTGCTAGCAGGCTAAGATAAACGGAGTTGCCTTGTTGGATGCGAAGATACGAGACTGCTGCATATGCAAGTTCACTTGCGTCTACGAAGGTATGGAGCTGCACGTCATGGATGTCCTCGTTGGTTCTGAAGAAGCATCGCGGAATCTTAACCGTGGCGATTAGGGTTAATGCCTGCTTCCATCGATTCCATCTTGGGAGCAGGCTTTCTGGAATGCAGTCGTCCCAGTCGGTGGGGGTCCGCCACACTTCTTGTAATAATATTTTAAGCTCTATAGTGTAGCAGGCGATGAGGCCAAGGAGGTCGTACATTGACATAAGTACTTGGAGGAGTTCCCGCTTCGAGGGTGCATCGTTTTCAGTCCATATGTCGCGTTTCAGACGGGAGAATTTGAAGATAAACGTTAGGTCGTCCGTTTCCGGGATCCAGTATAGGCCGAGGACTTTCTCGGCGGTGGTGATTTCGACCTCGGTTGACGATGATTCTCCGCCTAGTTCGCCAAGCACAGTCTTCGAGTTCGATGCCCAGTTGCGAATATAGAACCCTCCTGCGGCGTGAATATGGCGAACTTGTGTGGCGATTTCTATCACCTCCTTATTGTCGTTGCCGCTGTAGATAAAGTCGTCGACGTAGTGGTAATTTTTCACGGCTTGTGCGGCGGCGGGATATTGCTGTTGGAACCTGTCAGCGTTTCTGTCCCGTATGAAGTGTGCGATACATGGTGCGCAGTTTATGCCGAATGTGAGCGCTTCCATCGTGTAGACGCTTGGATGGTGTAGTTCGTCATCTTGGTCGTACCAAAGGAAGCGCTGAACATGGGCATCTTCCGGCTTGACTCGAATTTGGTGAAACATCTCCGCGATGTCACCGATGATCGCCACCTTTCCGGCGCGAAATGAGATCAGCAGATCCTCCAATGGTTTCAAGAGGTCGGGACCGGCGTGTATGAAGTCGTTCAGGGATTGACCCCCTAACTGCGCCGCTGCATCCCAAACTAGACGAACCCTATTAGGTTTGTACGGGTTTGTAATTATAAAGGTTGGTAGATACCATACCCTCGCGTGTTCTTCCAATATCTCGGTTGCACTTAGCTTACGGGCATACTTCTTTTGCACGAGATTGTCGATCTCCTTTTGGGTTTGAATCTTTAGTGCTGGTTCCTTGATGAATTCCCGTTGTAGGCACTTCAGTCGTCTAAGGGCGTTTGGGTAACTATCTGGTAGAGCTGCGTTCTCGCTCTTCCACAGCAGTCCAATTTCAAATCTGCCGTCCTCAAATTTGGCTGTCGAGTTCATGATGGCTAGGGCACGGGAGTCAGCTTCAGAATATAGGTGGGCACGTCGAGGAGTCTCTACTGCGAAGGTTTGCTTAATGGCCTCGTGTAAGGCGGTGTCGGCTTCGTAGCATCTACACTCATGAATGTTAACGTGTCCCTCTGCGTTAGATCTTTTGCTCGGAGGGATTTGCAACGTCCATCCCAGTCGAGTTTTGGAAGCAATTGGCTGGCGCCACGCTCCCTCCCGGATTCTAAGAGGTACGGCTAGATTCCAGTTATCCGCTCCAACGATTATAGTTGGCCCCACGTTGGGCGCCAGCCGACCGAAACACATTTGAAGTGTCTGTATGATTTCGGGGACCATCGCTGGTAATAGTAACTTACTTTGCACTAGTTCTCGGGCCCTACCTCTTAGGCTTGACTGTAGGTGCATGAGGTTCTCCGCGTTGGTGTAGCCGGCGATCTCTGTGCTAGTTTGAAAACTGCTATAAAATAATGGCCAAGCTTGGGGGTTGCCATCGAATGCTGGCAACTCTCTTGGGATCGCTTGACGAGCGGCAATCTGCGAAGGTGTTGGTATGCCAGAGGTTAGTATTATTTTGTTGGCTGCGTCTGGTCCCACTAATAAGCTCCCTGCGGCTTCGGCTTCCTTTGGTCTGATCAGCTGTTGCTTAACCGGGGACGGACCATGTGAGGTTAGGCTCGATAAACCGCATGGCGTTTGAGCGGGCTTTTCGCCTAAAGCTGAGATACCACCCACTGCCATGCTAGTGGTCGTGACCGTCGTCGACGCGGATTGTGTATTTTTGTTAATGTGTTCCAGAGGGGAAGCTTGATATGACGGGTTGTATGGAAGTTTTGCCAATCCGTTTCCTTGCGTCGGTGATGAGGAGGCCTGAGGTTTGTGGAATGACACCGGCATCGTTGGCACCACCTCTGTGATGACGTCGCGTATTATATTCTCGCAGTCACATTGCCAGCTGTGATCATCATCAACGCCCACGCACGCGCTGTGGTACCAGGAGTGGCATTTGCTGCACTGGACCATTCGATCACAATCCTCATGTGCACATCGCTTGCAATGGTACACTCGACTAGATAGGTTGTTGTTATCCATGTTGGGAATTGATGTAGGGCAGTTCCCCGAATATTGTTATTTTCACTTGGACGGGGCTAAGGACTATTAAGTCGGGCACCACGTGATCCGCGTGATTAGTTACGTAATTTATTGCGATTATTTTTAAAGATTGTTGAGGCCAGCGCCACCCTGTCCTCGACTTTACGTAGCACGTCCCGGCTCTAATAAAACTCGCAGGTTAACATATATCCAATTTATTATTCAATATATAACTGCTGGCTGTATGGCGTTACATATAGCCGTGAGACAAAGAAGTAAGGAAATCGCTTTAAAAATAATCGTTGCAGACGGTGGCTATTGCTGTACTGAATAAGCGCGGGCGAAGTAAGTGCTCGCGTACCCGACAAGTGTGCTTAAAGCTTGCGTTGAACGGTACAATTCCAGCCACTCATCTGCTGATTGGAACATTATAGCGGGCATATTATATCTGTCTATTGTAACAGATTTCGGCGGCGACACAGTCGTTGGACAAAATCGGAACCATAGATGCGGATTTGGAAATAAGAAAAATTTCATCATTCAAATGCACCGAATCTAAAGAAAACATCCTTGATCAAATTCTCAATCGAATCTCTTCGTATCATCGTGTTCTTCGAGTCACAGCTTACGTTTTGCGGGCGTTTAACAAGATCCCTGCAAGCAAAAACCTCTGCGTGTCGCAAGCGGTTGAAATGCCAGCAACTGAGTTGCAGCACTCGTTCCTGTTTATTGTAGGACTTATTCAGCATCAAACGTATTGGAAGGAAATAGATTGTTTACAGAAGGGTAAAGTCCTCAGCGCAGATCTTCAAAGGCTGACACCTTTTCTGTCGGAATCAGCTATAGGAACTTGCACGGTGACACTGATTCGTGTTGGCGGGCGTCTAGAAAATGCGCAAATCCCGGTAGAAGCCAAGTACCCACTTTTACTGCCAAAAGATCACAAATTCACATATAAACTCGTCGAATTTCTTCACCAAACTAACATGCACGCAGGGCCCAAGGCTCTAATCGGAATCCTTCGTCTCCAAGTATGGATCGTTAATTCTCGTCGACTAGTTAGCAAAGTGGTGCGCAACTGTGTCCATTGCTATCATTACAAGCCTCATTTGCTGGACCAGATCATGGGGTCACTTCCTGCGGACCGGTTGTCACTCACAAAACCCTTTGCTGTATCTGGAGTCGCCTGTGTGGTCCATTTCTGACGTCCTATCGCATTCGCGGAAAGGCTCCATACAAAACATAAATGGCCGTCTTCGTTTGCTTTGCCACCAAAGCAGTACATGTAGAACTTGTATCTGATCTGTCAACTAATACCTTTATTCTCTGATTAAAGCGCTTCATCGGGCGGAGAAGTCTGCCGAATCGGATATTCTGCGACAACGCCACCAACTTCGTTGGAACCCGCACTCAATTAGAGGAATTTAAAATGCAACTCTTCAGCCAGCAAGCGCTGAAGGACTTACAAATGTTCACCTCATCCAATGGCGTGGAATTTAGCTTCATTCCACCCCGCGCACCACATTTTGGCTGCTTGTGGGAGGCGGCGGTAAAGTCCATGAAGTTTTTATTGGTCAAAAACACTGGTCACTCACATCTGACGTACGAAGAACTCCAAACTGTCGCAGTTGATGCTGAAGCAGTTGTCAACTCACGACCCCTCGCGCCTCTTTCAGAAGATCCAAACGATGGAGAAGCCCTCACTCCATCGTATTTTTTGGTCGGAACGTCTTTAAGGGCACTTCCAGAGCCAAATTTAGAGGAATGCAACCTATCGCACTTGACACGTTGGCAACGGGTCACCCACATCAAGCAACAATTCTGGGAGCTTTGGCGACGAGATTACCTGCACAACTTGCAGGCCCGCAGCAAGTGGCTTTCTCCAAAGGCGAACATAGTCCCGGGGCAGCTGGTCGTGATCCATGAAGACAACGCTTCACCTCAGCAATGGCCCTTGGGACGCATTACCAATACTTGCTCTGGAGCGGACGGAAGAGTCCGAGTCGTCGATATTAAGACGGCAAAAGGAGTAATTCGTCGTCCAATTCGTAAGGTTGCGCCCCTGCCTATCTCGCCTGTATCTTGAAAGAACGACCGTCCTTCCAACGGGCGGAGTATGTTCACGCTTGCCTCTTTATTTTAGTTGAAATTGTATGCTAAAAGATTACCCTCTATTGTAAAGCATTATGATCCACAATGAAAACGGTAAATCATAATCTTGTTATGCACAGCCCAACCAAATGTATAGCCAAAAGCAGAATACAGTCTCACACAGTACTTCGTGAAGTAAATATCATTGACTCCGTCGTTTTAATTTTTGGATCAAGCTCCGCCATCTGCACAGGGGCAGAGGCGGTGAAATAACAACAACCACTGGCATTTGCACGAGGGCAAATTTCACTTTTGGCTGCTTCCCATTAGATCATATTGAGATCAGTGGTAGGCGGCGCATTTCGGTCTCGCTTTGCTGCTTGCATATCTCCATTTCCCGTTTGTTTGACCCAAAAAAAAGTTTGCCACGCCCACTTTAACGCCCACAAGCCGCTTACAAACTTCAAAAGATCGTTAATATGAACGCGGATATCTCGGAAACTATCAAAGATAGATAATTGGGATTTTAGGTCTAGATTTAGTAGCATTGAACGCAGCGCAAGTTTGTTACGCGAATATGCCACGCCCACAAACCGCCCAAACCAGTGGCACCCACAATTTGTATGCTAGATACAAAATTTTAACTGAAATGTATTAGTCTCGTCAATACGTATCGATTGACCCAAAAGTTTGCCACGCCCACTCTAACGCCCATAAAGCTTAAGCCTGTCTACCGCCCACATAACAATATATCGAGATCAGTGGTAGCCGGCGCATTTCAGTCTCGCTTTGCTGCTTGCATATCTCCATTTCCCTTTTGTTTGACCCAAAAAAAAGTTTGCCACGCCCACTTTAACACCCACAAATCGCCCACAAACTTCAAAAAATCGTAAATATGAACGCGGATATCTCGGAAACTATCAAAGATAGATAATTGGGATTTTAGGTTTAGATTTCCAAGCATTGAACGCAGCGCAAGTTTGTTACGCGAATATGCCACGCCCACAAACCGCCTAAGCCTGTGGCACGCACAATTTTTATGCTAGATAAAAAAATTTTAACTGAAATGTATTAGTCTCGTCAATACGTATCGATTGACCCAAAAAAAGTTTGCCACGCCCACTAGAACGCCCATAAAGCTTAAGCCTGTCTACCGTCCACATAACAATATATTGAGATCAGTGGTTGGCGGCGCATTTCAGTCTCGCTTTGCTGCTTGCATATCTCCATTTCCCTTTTGTTTCTTTAGCTGAGTAACGTGTATCTGATAGTCGAGGTACTTGACTATAGCTTTCTTCCTTGTTTTATTTTGCGCTTGCGTATTGATTATAACATGCCTGTTAGAAGATTCATAAAGAGGGCTAAAGATTAAATCTACTGTGTATAAAATGTGGTAAGTATGCTAACGTGTAGATAGTAAAAAAATTGAGAAGGACTTTACCTAAGGTTGTTCTTGTGGACCACCTTCCCTCTAATACGGACAGACGTACAAGCTCTTCTGTGGGCAGTGCGGTTAGTTTATTTCCTAACCTTTTATTATTTTTGAGGTACACCGTTTCTCCTACCTCAAAAATTCGGTTTTGTCTAGTAGGGTGGCACCTATCTAGAATGGCCTGTTGCGCCATTTCAATGTTGCTTATTATTGCCAATTTCTGATCGTCATTGGCTGAGTGCAAGGCATACTTGGGTTGCAACCTTGTCACTGAATGTATTGTTTTGTTATACTCTACCGTGGCTTTCATAATGAGCTCAACCGTATCGACCTTTTTGTCGATTTTAATTCACCTTGCTATCTCAGTTAGGGTAATATGAAATCCCTCCACTTTCCCGTTGGAGCTGCTGTGTAAAGGGGTGAATTAATTATGTCAATGTCATATTGACTTTTCAATAATGAGGTTATGGTCTCCGAGTTGAAGGACGCCTCATTATCACAATATATCGTTTTGATATTTGGGAACAAATTTATCAGTTGTAATATGGGGCTGCGTACGTCGACTATGGCCCTCGATGGTAATGGCTGTACTACAGCGAATTTTGAATATGTATCAACGCAGGTTATAAATAACCTCTTATCCGCAGGGTAGTTGTCTATATGCAGCATTTCTCCCGCATATGAGGGGGTAGGTGTGACACCCAACTCCTGCTTCTTGGGGTGTCTATTGTACTTCGCCTTGGTGCACGTCTTTCAGTTTATGACCACTTCGTTGGCCAGTTTGGACATATTTGGAAAGTAGTAATTCTGAAGTTCTTGTATAACATTTTCCTGGGCAGCCCTGTGGGCGCGGTTGTGTTCGCATGTAATGACTTCTTGTAACGAACTGATTTTGTTGGCTAGCTCAGAAGATTGTGTGTTCGTCCCACCAAATTTTTATGACGTGACTGCCCCGTAGATCAGTGAGAAAACAAAGGGGTTCAGATGGCAAGAGTGGGATTTATTTTCGTAGTATTCGTACAGGGGGTGTGTGGCTGGGCTGGCTTCTGTATCCCCTTGCTCTGGTTCCGCCGGCTGCTGGTGCTCCTCTTTCTTGCTTGTCGACGCGTTGACTCGGCTTCCGCTTGGCTCCTGGGTCTAGGGACGCTCGCTTGCCGACGCGCTGCCTCGGGGTCGCTTGTTGCGCCTTAGACTCGCAGAGAGTTCGTCCTTGTGGGCTTAGGGAAGCGTCACCGTTTTCAGACTAGGGTGAACAAGCCTTGCTCTCCAGACCGACGCCTTTCGAGGCAATACCTGTCCCTTGCTCTGTCCCGGACGGTCCCGCTAGGTTCTTGCTCAGATCGCGCTGACAGTCCAGGCTGCCGCCAGGAAGCTGCCTAACAGTTCACTTTGCTTTACGCCTAGCGCAGACGAACGTTCCACCTGGCTTCACCCTAATGCTTGGCGTCCGCGACGCTCCTGCGCTCCCCAATGAGCTCCGCGCGGCGATGGTAACGTGGCTGCCGGAAATGTCTGCTGGCGTCGCGGCCGATGTCCTCTGCGCTGTCTCCTGACCAGTAGCTTGGCGTTCTGGAACTCGGGGAGTCGGGCGGTTGCTGTTCGGGAACTTCGCCGGTAATCGCAGGGCTCTCCAGGCGACCGCCTCTTGAAACCGCAAATCGATCTACCGCTCGTCCGTCACGTCAGGTCCTGCTTGGTCGGTCAAGGTACGCTGGGTCTCAGACAACTTTCCTACCCAAGCTGACGGTTCTTCGTCGTAGGACTCTTCCGCTTGTCTCTGACAGACCCGCCGGGCGACTCGCCAGGGTGTGGTCGTGACAAAGTTGGAAAACGAACGCCTTGACTTAGCCGTGTGATGCCTTTCGGAACTCAGCCACTTGTGTCTCAATTCGGAGATTCCTGATGTCCCAATCCCGAACGTCTCGACGTGGCGATCTTGCTCCACGCCTGTGTGCCGCTCCACTGACGAGATGTGGCACTTCTTCTCCTGGTCCAAAGTTCACGGGAGAGTCCAAAGTCCGGTGGAGTTCCGTTATCCGCTTTTGCACACGGCACTCTTGCTCTGCCCGCCAAGTCTCCATTCTCTCTCGATCTCAATCCTTGGTCTCCAAACTCTCTCGCTCTCCCTCCTTGGTCTCCAAACTCTCTCGATCTCCATCCTTGGTCTCCAAACTCTCTCGCTCTCCATCCTTGGTCTCCAAACTCTCCTCGCCGCGCCGTTACTACGCGAATTCGCCGCGTATCTGGTAAGCGGCCGGCCATCTGCTGCTGCTTCTATTTGTGGGGAGTTATTCAACTCCTCACATTCTTTCTGCACATTTTCATCCGTGATGTCATTCACGAATTTCTTGCAGTGCCAGAACTTGGTTGCTGGGAGTTCCGTCACTAAGGCACGTGACTGCATGCTAGTGTGGAGAGGTTGTAATAAATAGCGTTAAAAACATCTACGTTTACAACCTCTTTAACAAATCCGAACAGCAAGTCCTTGTTATTGAAGTGGATTGGGTGTCTGTTTTTGGTCCCGAATGCTATAAAATGTCGCCATAAAGGCTGCTTTTCTTTCTCCAGGATTATATGATTCCTGTAGCAGTTCAAGGGTTTATCGGTAGATTGGACCGTGTAGGTCAAGGAAAGTTCACTGTGGATAGTGGCTACGTCAGATTGGGGGTCGTTTTGTATAGCGTTTATATTTTGACGGGACAAGGCGTCGGCCACAAAATTTTACTTTCCGGGTTTGTAAAACACTTTGGCGTTATGCTCTTCGACTAATGCTTTTGATCGTTTAATTTTAGCATTTGTATTTCGCTCGGATACAGCGAAAATAAGAGGTTGATTGTCCATAAAACTCCGGATCTCTTTTGTGCCGTACAGGTAATTTTGTAATTTCCCTATAGCCCAAACAATTGCCAATAACTTTCTTTCTTTTGCGAGATATCCTCGTGATTAGCCTGCCTTTTTGGGACCGCACCGATATCGCTTGCTGAGGCATCGGTGGTCAAAACGAAAGCGAGTTTAAAATCCGGATGCGTTACTATGACATCTTCTGATGATAAAATGTCTCACAGGCGCTCGAATGGCCATCAAATTCGATCTGGTGCCACTCTCATGTTGGCTTCGCACAGTTACTTAAGGACTGTGTCAATGTGAAAATGATCACGTCGTCTACATGGACGTAACCAATTTTCCCGATCTGTTCACGTAGCACATCGTCAATCGTCCTTTGGAAGATGCTTCCTGCATTTTTTAGTCCAAAGGGTAGACGGCAAAATGTATACTTTCCTCCGTATATGGAGAAGGCAGTTTGTTCGCGGTCTTTTTCGGCCAGATAAATCTGGTAGTGCCCTGATTTTAAGTCAAGGGTAGTGAAAAATGTTGGCTTTACTAAGTTCGCTAGAATCATAGGAATTCTTAGCATAGGGTAACGATCGGCGATGGTTCGTTCATTCAGTTTCCTAAAATCGATCACCATTCGTTTTATCATATTACCATCGGCATCAAGTCCTTTTTTGTCAACGGCCCATGTTGGGCTGTTAAATGGCGACCTAGAAGGCCGGATAATGCCATCCTTTCACAGCTGTTTGATTTCTGTGTTAACAAAATCTGTTGCTCCCACGGGGTAAGGGTATAGCTTGGAATATACGGGTTCGTTAGTCTCCATACGAATTGTAGCAATGATCGAGGTGTGAAAAGGTAGCGCCTCGTTAGAGTGCGAAAACACTTCTTTCCTCTTAATGATCATATTTTTTAACTCAACCTTTACTGAATTTGGGACATTATGTCATCGATATTTGTGAAGTTCAGTAGCTGTTCAGCTATTTTTCCATACCTGATAACGCTGTTACGTATATCTAATGCCGCTCAGGCATAACATGTTAATTTTCCGATCGTTCCTATGGCAGCTATATGATACAGTCGTCCAATTCAGAACAATTTAAAAAATGTTATATTCAAGCGTAGGGTAGCGTATATGTTAAAAAACACCACAGATACAATAAAAAAAAAATTTTTTTGCGATTATTCCTATGGGAACTATAAGATATAGTTGTCCGAACCGGCTGGTTCCGACTTATGTACTACCTGCTAAAAAAAGAAGACTTTTGGGAAAGTTTCAGCCCGATAGCCTTAAAGCTGAGAGAATAGTTTCCGTAGACAGACGGACAGACGGACATGGCTAGATCGACTCGTCTAGTGATGCTGATCAAGAATATATTTACTTTATAGGGTCGGAAACGTCTCCTTCTCACTGAAATCATAATACCCTCTGCAAGGGTATAAAAATTGAGCCCTTAGGCCGAAAATGTGCAGCTATCCTTCGCTCAATAAAGGGCAAGCGGGACCCTCCTCTAAAAAATTGACGAGGTCATTGCAGTCAAATGAGTCACTGTCATCATCAACCGCATTAAGTGCGGCTGCGGCCGCGTTTTCATAAAATTGAGTTTCTTCCGCACTGGCGGCTTGCTCAACGTTGTTAAGCCGCTGGCGCCTTTGGCCAGTCATTCTCTCCGAAGAGTTTGGTCTTTTTTGGGTTTGCCAATGTTGGAATTGTGTATTTTTTCCTTGCCTAAAATTTGTAGGATGTCGAGATTTAGAGGATGATGGATCTTTGTCCATTGGTTCCGGGGACTTATTTTGTTTACCCTGTTCTTCCCAGTTGCCCTGTCTACGCCATGAGTCCTTGTTTTGATACTTGGTTGGTTTTTTGAAAAAATTAGGATTTTGTTTTGGTCCGCGGTCGGCACCGGGATTTTTCCAATGTTCCTCGGGCGCTCGGTGTTGGCCCTTGTGGAAATCAGTATTCTGATTTCTTTGTTTAACCGCCTTGACATATGTGGCCGCGAACATACTTATGCCAGTGCTGCTGGCAGGTCTTTTGTCTGTGCTGGAAACACAACAGCCCTTAGCGATTTTTGTAGACGTGGCTGGCTGCTTTGTTGGGGCGACTGGCGGAGATCTTCTTCTCCGCTTGCTACTGGAATACTCCTTGCGAGTTCAGCGGCGTAATATGTTGGGAGAACTTCTCTCCGTTGCTACTTGCCCTTAAGGCTAGGTAACCAATTAAATAAAGACAGCTGGAGTTCACTCTGTGCGCTGTGCGCCGTTTATTACAATCAAATTTAAGCGATGCGCGGCCGGCAAGCCGACCGCTCGTCCAGCAAAGTGCTGACACTAGCAAAAACAGCATAACTCACCATACCGGGCACCAGTAGGAACCAGGCACGGCCCCTAAAGGCGTTTATTCTGAATGTGCATATAAGGACTAGGGTGATCCAATAATCACCCAAGATCTGTATCGACTTATAGCTCCTCATTAGCAAGGTTAACAAATAGGTTATTGATGTAACGGACAAATCGGAACAACTCGATATAGCTATGGCCGAACCCTAGAGTACAAAATGAGTATTAACTATTTCTCTGTGTTTATTCCCTCTTGGATAAGCCAAATAACCATGTTCCTTTTGACAATGCTAACCGTAAGCGCAACCTTTCGACTAAATGACTATTCACACGCAGAATACTTACCAGTGACCGACGGGGACGTAACTATCTCGGATGAGTACGGATACCTTGGACACACGGCTAATATAACATTTTAAGAGAATTATGTAGACGAGACATCGTCATTAGCGGGAAAATTACCAGGGCTGGGAATAATCAGATAGACATCAATAGCAAAATTCAAACTCAATTTAAGCTTTGTCCCAGCAAGTAAACTCCATTATCAATTCAGATAAAATTGACTCAGATCATCTATATGAGACATTTCTCGCTAAAAATAGAGCAGTAATAACTTAATTTGAAAATATGATTACAGCCATAACTTTAGAAAAATGAAATTTATTGAGCCCTGTCATTTTGTATAGCATTGACGTCGGAGATTTAACGAATAAACAACTTGCAAATGTCAGTGTGGCTGATGTGCTAGCTGTATCTTACGAAAAAATATTTAAAAATAATCTTTTGTATATTCTAGTTAAGTTCTCAAAATGATTTATCCCGTTCAGCATAATAACGACGACTGCGGGGAGTGAATTCTGACCCTTTAGAACTGCAATGTTCTGGGAAAGTCATCGTGCGCCTAAAAACTGGTGACCGGTTCTCTCGCCCACTGCGACACGAAATCCAGCCATCTAGAACCCGTATTTATGGTCAACGACGGCATGCTGATCTTCAATGATGGCGTCGCAAATATATCAAGCGGCACTACTCACCCATCCGTGTCCGAAATATTCCAGATATCCTTCGACGACTTAATAAGCCTAAATGGTAACCCTTACATCAACCATCATAAGGTTTTTAAGAAACCACCAGCCATGCTATCTATGGCAAAAATCAACGAGGGCGGCTTTAATTTGAAACCGGGAGGAGTAAACCCGACTACGGTCATCGGCCTGGTACCAACACCGAATGCTTGCGTAAGCGGCAATCCAGCCGGCGATACACGATCCGGCCGATGCTAGCGTGGAATTTTTAAGTCACAAGGCGCTGCGTTGACACAAGAGCGGTGGCCTAAAATATGCAGCATCAGCATACTAGCCAAACGCATACTGGCAAACCGCAGTCTTCGTGAAAATTAAATTTTACTTACAGTTTCAGTTTCTAAACAGAGCTCGATCTGCCCAATCCCGTATTCAACAATTATTAATTATAAATATTGCACAAACGGGCATTCAATAAATTTTAATTATAAACATTAAACTTACCCAAATGTCTTTCAAATTAACCAATATATATATATAACAAAATTTTTAGTCATGCAGTGCCAATTTTCGGACAAATGGCCCTACTTTTATATCACGAATAACCCAATGTTATAAGGTATTGTGGGCCCTAAAAATATTGCATGTTACATAAAAATAATAAATACATTCGACAGGTAAAAAACTTTTTAACTTAATATGTCTGTTAAACATTAATGCTGTAACTATCTAAATAATAATTGTATTGCTTATAATAATTTAATAAATTCTTTAAGGTAATATTAAAATAAAATCATATTATTTTATATGGTGGGCTGTAGAGGTCGACAAAAGCCGATAAAAAATACCAATACGCAACTGAGCATTTCATACTATAGTTAACTCTTTAAAATCGATGGTTTGCCATGACCATCATCATCAGCACAGAATATGTGGATGCTTAAAATGTTTACAAACATGTTAATTATCTAAATATGACTTGAACATACATGTTCACGCGTAACATGATGTGATGCACCAATTGGTAAAGCTTCTGCCTCTGATGCTAGAGGACGCCGGTCCGGATAACCGCCAGGGACGGAGGAAGTCAATAGTTTTTAGAAAATAGATATTTAAAATAGATATCAGACTTATTTATTTGAAAAGAAAAAACTAAAATGCGTTTTGGGCAGGACTCTAACTTTGAACCGCGAGAACAAAAAAGTGTCGGGACCACTTGTACCCCTGAGCCAATCCCATAAAATTATCGATTGACGCAAAATGTTTTGTAGCTTCAAATAAATGATTTTTGTAGTTAATATACTATTTGTACGCGGCAATTACCTAAAGTCTAGAATCTTTATCTAGTCATAGAATCTTTAGCTTATGCAATTTATGGACTCTTCACCAGGCTAAGGCCATTTTAACCTAAATGTTAGGAATTTATTGAAATTTAAGGTAATTTTTTTCTGGGTGTATTTGTATTTTGAAAGACGAAGAAAAAACATTATCTTTATTTGGTGTAAATTATACACATCTTTTTGTAATATGCTTAATCAGCCTAGAGACAAAGTTCAGCGCCGTCGGTAGATGAAGGATTGCCAGAAGCTCCCTAGAGATCCTAACTGCGGCTGCCCCACTCAGTCTTCATCTGCATTTGGTAGAACATGACAGATATGCTTAAAGGAAGGGTCACCTGCGTCGCGATAATGAGGACTTCTATTAATAAACAAACACCTTGGCGACGTCATCTAGGTGACTGGAATCGTGAGGCAACAGCTGGCCCCGTGTATGGGCTTGCAGGCCCTGGCAGCATTCTTGAAGCAGAGGCTCTGCTTGGTGCAGCTCACATCGGGTAAAGAGGTCCACACCAAAGCGTATGACTTGTTTGTGGTCCAGATCGCGACAGCAATTCTTTTTTGAAGTTTCCGCAAAGGCAGGTAAAGCGAGTAAAACTCATCCATATTCAAATTAGTGTAAAAACAACCGAAAAGCCCTTACCATCGCTGTTGTTCTGTGACATCATTCTGAAGAAGATAACGGTAGGCAGGTAACCGAGAGGACCAGAAGTGAGCTTGGCCAGCGAGTCGGTTAGAGTGATGAATTTCAAACTGTACTGATGCCAAAAGGCTTCGTTGTTGTTGTTGTTGTAGCCTCCATAATATGTGTTAAATTGTGAATCAGAAGAAGATCAATTTTATTCACTATTATATCCAGTTGAGTGCCCGTTCGCCGCTCCATGCAATGTCCTTTCTGACAGATTTGACCGATCAGTCCTTTGACTTCCTGTTCCTGTAGATCGTGGGGCCTGGGTTGCAGCTCATAGGTGAAAGTTAGATTGAATGTGCTCCAGAGACTCTCTTGCAGCTGGGAAGACCCCCTTATCTTGCAGATGCTTCTGATTGGATGCAGGTGCCAGATTGACCGTCTCAGCTAAAACTGGGGGATTTTGTAGGCGACTTGCAGCTCGAAAAAAGTCAATTGTCTGGTCTCTGGCTGCCAGAGTTGTAGCGGCTGTCCGAATTTGTAGTGTATTGGAGATGATCGGGAGTGCGATATGTAGGCTCTCAAGTAATCTCCCCATTTACAACGCTGAATTTAACGCTGAATGAATTGAAATTGCTATTCTACGGCTGAGCCTTAAAGGGTTTCGTGTTGATGCGAAAGACGCACAGCCACCCGTCGTTGATCTAACAGTTAGGCAAGCCATGAGTGTACTGGAAGTCCTCCAATCGGAATTGTTGCTGCTGGAAGGAAGAACTGCGAAGACAAATAAAAACCTGTATTGCTTCGAGAGTGGATGGTGGATTCTGTTGTGTTGGTCGCCTCCGACAATGGGCTGATGGAGCTGACCGCTTGACTGTTGGCAGAAAAAGTAGTAGCAAAAGATTCCGTGGAAGTGGTCGTGGTCAGTGATACTGTGTTATTGTACTTAAGCGAAGTTCCAATTTTACTGGAATATGTTTCGTATGTGGTCCACCACATGATTGGAAATAACATTGCTTCCATTGCTACTTGAACTCTACACCGTATTCGTCAAATTTCCGAAAAATTAAGTTTAGTTCAACAATCACCTTTCCAGAACTCAGGGTTTGCATCTTGTAACTAGAAGAAATTTTAGAGAATATAACCAGAAATTATTAATGGAAATAATTCAAGCTTGCATTTTTCTTGCAATTTTATAAAACAAGCAATCCGCTACTGCCCTGTTAAAAGAAAAACAGAACTAAAACAAGAAAGAACGCTATAGTCGAGTACCTCTACTATCAGATACCCGTTACTCAGCTAAAGGGACAAAAGGGAAATGGAGATATGCAAGTAGTAAAGCGAGATTGAAATGCGCCACCTACCCGCGATCTCAATATACGGTTATTTGGGCGGTAGACAGATTTAAGCGATATGGGCGTTAACTTGCGCTGTGTACATGGCTACGGAATCTAAATCTAAAATCACAATTCTCTATCTTTGATAGTTTCCGAGATGTCAGCGTTCATATGTACAATTTTTTGAAGTTTGTGGGCGTTAAAGTGGACTTTTCGAACTTTTTTTGGGTCAATCGATAGGTATTGATGAAAACAATACATTCCAGTTAAAATTTTAGTTCTAGCATCAAAACTGTAGGAGCCACAGTCTTGAGCGGTTTGTGGGCGTGGCACCCTGCTGAAATAAACTTGCGCTAAAGCAAGCTCAGAAAGCTCAGGAGTCTGCATGCCAAATCCCAATAGCCTAGCTCTTATAGTTTCCGAGATCTCAGCGTTCATCCGGACGAACAGACAGACGGACATGGCTAGATCGACTCGGCTAGTGATCCTGATCAAGAATATATATACTTTATGGGGTCGGAAACGCTTCCTTCTGCCTGTTGCATACTTTCCGACGAATCTAGTATACCCTATTACTCTACGAGTAACGGGTATAAAAAGTGTATCGGAAAAACACACAAACAAATTTGGTTGGTAAAATTGACCAATGCTGATACTATTGTAAATGATTGTTTTGTTTTGACTGACTAACATAGGATTAAACGCTTAACTACAATTTTTTTTCTGATCAGGGTATAGATAATATAATTTGATTTGCAAAGTTTCGTATTGCATAGCTTTTGAGCTGCTGAAATTTAGAGGTATGCCTAAAAAAACGAGAGAAAACGCTTTAGTCGAGTGTCTCGACTATTAGATAACAGTTACTCGGCTTTTAAATTTAAAATTGATAAATGTTAATTAAGGATAATATGACCACTTTAAAATTGGTAGACACCTGGAAAATTCGCATTGGACACAAGGGCAACCGTTTCGACATACGAGAGTAAGTCGTAGACGGAGTACATAACAGAAATATTTACAGCGCTGTAAGGTTTTTACTGCCTTGTAGTGATCTTCAACAATGAGTTACGATCTTCCATCTCTTATCGGCGCATGTGAAAGAAACCCCCATACCATTGGGTGAAGGACCGAGGGAGACAAAAAGGAAAAATAGTTTCTGCTGTTCATTATTTAATAGAATAATTTAGCAGCGCACTCTGCCCTCTCTTAGCGCCGGCAGCGCCACTCGCTCTCATTTTTCTGCACCTGCTTATGTTTCTGAAAGCGCTAAGAAAGAGAGAGGTACACTTAAAATATATTAAGAACATATATATTAAGGTACATATACTTGCTTAGCAAAATCAATTTTTAGGTGTATTATGTATACTTAAATCTAAATGTTTACATTAGTAGTTTAACAAAGTATTGGGTCGTATGATTTAGATGTGATTTTTGCATTTGTGTCTAAATAGACACATAAATAAATTGGAATGTTATTTTCTGTTTTTGACGTCATTGCTTTCTTAACTTATGGCAGGCTTGTGGGCGTGGCAAAGTTTTTTGGGACAATCGATAGGTATTGATTAAACCAAAACATATCAGTTAAAAGACATAAATAAATTTTTACAGCGCTGTAAAGTTTTGACCGTCAATTTTACGGGCACGGATTTTCGGTCATTTTTCTGTCTTTTAGTGCTTTTTGCACAGAAAACATGTGAATAGACTGGAGGTCAGTATGGACACAGAAAATGCAAAGAGCGAAAGGCAAGCCTAGACAAAAAGACCGATAGACAGGCAGACTAACAGACAGATATACGGACATGGCCGGAGCAATTCGGTTTGTGATCCTAATCAAGAATGTATATACTTTAAAGGGCCGGAAGCGCTTCCTTCCACATCTTACACACTTTCCGACGAATCTAGTACATTTTAACTCTATGAATAACGGGTATAAAAAAGAAAGACGCCATAAACTTACCGCCTCGCCATCGGACTGAACCCACTCTTGCGGCTTAAAGCCTTCACAACATATATATAGTCCGCAGACGTTAGACCAGTTAGGTCGATTTTTTACGATTCTTAGTTTCAAGAAACCATTTTTTAACAAGAAAAGAAGTTAACTTCGGCAAGCCGAAGTACAGTACTTCACACAGTACTTCGTGAAGTAAATATCATTGACTCCGTCGTTTTAATTTTTGGATCAAGCTCCGCCATCTGCACAGGGGCAGAGGCGGTGAAATAACAACAACCACTGGCATTTGTACGAGGGCAAATTTCACTTTTGGCTGCTTCCCATTAGGCAGCGGATTAAACAAATATATTGAGATCAGTGGTAGGCGGCGCATTTCGGTCTCGCTTTGCTGCTTGCATATCTCCATTTCCCTTTTGTTTGACCCAAAAAAAAGTTTGCCACGCCCACTTTAACGCCCACAAGCCGCCCACAAACTTCAAAAGATCGTTAATATGAACGCGGATATCTCGGAAACTATCAAAGATAGATAATTGGGATTTTAGGTTTAGATTTAGTAGCATTGAACGCAGCGCAAGTTTGTTACGCGAATATGCCACGCCCACAAACCGCCCAAACCAGTGGCACCCACAATTTGTATGCTAGATACAAAATTTTAACTGAAATGTATTAGTCTCGTCAATACGTATCGATTGACCCAAAAGTTTGGCACGCCCACTCTAACGCCCATAAAGCTTAAGCCTGTCTTCCGCCCACATAACAATATATCGAGATCAGTGGTAGCCGGCGCATTTCAGTCTCGCTTTGCTGCTTGCATATCTCCATTTCCCTTTTGTTTGACCCAAAAAAAAGTTTGCCACGCCCACTTTAACACCCACAAACCGCCCACAAACTTCAAAAAATCGTAAATATGAACGCGGATATCTCGGAAACTATCAAAGATAGATAATTGGGATTTTAGGTTTAGATTTCCAAGCATTGAACGCAGCGCAAGTTTGTTACGCGAATATGCCACGCCCACAAACCGCCTAAGCCTGTGGCACGCACAATTTTTATGCTAGATAAAAAAATTTTAACTGAAATGTATTAGTCTCGTCAATACGTATCGATTGACCCAAAAAAAGTTTGCCACGCCCACTAGAACGCCCATAAAGCTTAAGCCTGTCTACCGTCCACATAACAATATATTGAGATCAGTGGTTGGCGGCGCATTTCAGTCTCGCTTTGCTGCTTGCATATCTCCATTTCCCTTTTGTTTCTTTAGCTGAGTAACGTGTATCTGATAGTCGAGGTACTTGACTATAGCTTTCTTCCTTGTTTTATTTTGCGCTTGTGTATTGATTATAACATGCCTGTTAGAAGATTCATAAAGAGGGCTAAAGATTAAATCTACTGTGTATAAAATGTGGTAAGTATGCTAACGTGTAGATAGTAAAAAAATTGAGAAGGACTTTACCTAAGGTTGTTCTTGTGGACCACCTTCCCTCTAATACGGACAGACGTACAAGCTCTTCTGTGGGCAGTGCGGTTAGTTTATTTCCTAACCTTTTATTATTTTTGAGGTACACCGTTTCTCCTACCTCAAAAATTCGGTTTTGTCTAGTAGGGTTGCACCTATCTAGAATGGCCTGTTGCGCCATTTCAATGTTGCTTATTATTGCCAATTTCTGATCGTCATTGGCTGAGTGCAAGGCATACTTGGGTTGCAACCTTGTCACTGAATGTATTGTTTTGTTATACTCTACCGTGGCTTTCATAATGAGCTCAACCGTATCGACCTTTTTGTCGATTTTAATTCACCTTGCTATCTCAGTTAGGGTAATATGAAATCCCTCCACTTTCCCGTTGGAGCTGCTGTGTAAAGGGGTGAATTAATTATGTCAATGTCATATTGACTTTTCAATAATGAGGTTATGGTCTCCGAGTTGAAGGACGCCTCATTATCACAATATATCGTTTTGATATTTGGGAACAAATTTATCAGTTGTAATATGAGGCTGCGTACGTCGACTATGGCCCTCGATGGTAATGGCTGTACTACAGCGAATTTTGAATATGTATCAACGCAGGTTATAAATAACCTCTTATCCGCAGGGTAGTTGTCTATATGCAGCATTTCTCCCGCATATGAGGGGGTAGGTGTGACACCCAACTCCTGCTTCTTGGGGTGTCTATTGTACTTCGCCTTGGTGCACGTCTTTCAGTTTATGACCACTTCGTTGGCCAGTTTGGACATATTTGGAAAGTAGTAATTCTGAAGTTCTTGTATAACATTTTCCTGGGCAGCCCTGTGGGCGCGGTTGTGTTCGCATGTAATGACTTCTTGTAACGAACTGATTTTGTTGGCTAGCTCAGAAGATTGTGTGTTCGTCCCACCAAATTTTTATGACGTGACTGCCCCGTAGATCAGTGAGAAAACAAAGGGGTTCAGATGGCAAGAGTGGGATTTATTTTCGTAGTATTCGTACAGGGGGTGTGTGGCTGGGCTGGCTTCTGTATCCCCTTGCTCTGGTTCCGCCGGCTGCTGGTGCTCCTCTTTCTTGCTTGTCGACGCGTTGACTCGGCTTCCGCTTGGCTCCTGGGTCTAGGGACGCTCGCTTGCCGACGCGCTGCCTCGGGGTCGCTTGTTGCGCCTTAGACTCGCAGAGAGTTCGTCCTTGTGGGCTTAGGGAAGCGTCACCGTTCTCAGACTAGGGTGAACAAGCCTTGCTCTCCAGACCGACGCCTTTCGAGGCAATACCTGTCCCTTGCTCTGTCCCGGACGGTCCCGCTAGGTTCTTGCTCAGATCGCGCTGACAGTCCAGGCTGCCGCCAGGAAGCTGCCTAACAGTTCACTTTGCTTTACGCCTAGCGCAGACGAACGTTCCACCTGGCTTCACCCTAATGCTTGGCGTCCGCGACGCTCCTGCGCTCCCCAATGAGCTCCGCGCGGCGATGGTAACGTGGCTGCCGGAAATGTCTGCTGGCGTCGCGGCCGATGTCCTCTGCGCTGTCTCCTGACCAGTAGCTTGGCGTTCTGGAACTCGGGGAGTCGGGCGGTTGCTGTTCGGGAACTTCGCCGGTAATCGCAGGGCTCTCCAGGCGACCGCCTCTTGAAACCGCAAATCGATCTACCGCTCGTCCGTCACGTCAGGTCCTGCTTGGTCGGTCAAGGTACGCTGGGTCTCAGACAACTTTCCTACCCAAGCTGACGGTTCTTCGTCGTAGGACTCTTCCGCTTGTCTCTGACAGACCCGCCGGGCGACTCGCCAGGGTGTGGTCGTGACAAAGTTGGAAAACGAACGCCTTGACTTAGCCGTGTGATGCCTTTCGGAACTCAGCCACTTGTGTCTCAATTCGGAGATTCCTGATGTCCCAATCCCGAACGTCTCGACGTGGCGATCTTGCTCCACGCCTGTGTGCCGCTCCACTGACGAGATGTGGCACTTCTTCTCCTGGTCCAAAGTTCACGGGAGAGTCCAAAGTCCGGTGGAGTTCCGTTATCCGCTTTTGCACACGGCACTCTTGCTCTGCCCGCCAAGTCTCCATTCTCTCTCGATCTCAATCCTTGGTCTCCAAACTCTCTCGCTCTCCCTCCTTGGTCTCCAAACTCTCTCGATCTCCATCCTTGGTCTCCAAACTCTCTCGCTCTCCATCCTTGGTCTCCAAACTCTCCTCGCCGCGGCGTTACTACGCGAATTCGCCGCGTATCTGGTAAGCGGCCGGCCATCTGCTGCTGCTTCTATTTGTGGGGAGTTATTCAACTCCTCACATTCTTTCTGCACATTTTCATCCGTGATGTCATTCACGAATTTCTTGCAGTGCCAGAACTTGGTTGCTGGGAGTTCCGTCACTAAGGCACGTGACTGCATGCTAGTGTGGAGAGGTTGTAATAAATAGCGTTAAAAACATCTACGTTTACAACCTCTTTAACCAATCCGAACAGCAAGTCCTTGTTATTGAAGTGGATTAGGTGTCTGTTTTTGGTCCCGAATGCTATAAAATGTCGCCATAAAGGCTGCTTTTCTTTCTCCAGGATTATTTGATTCCTGTAGCAGATCAAAGGTTTATCGGTAGATTGGACCGTGTAGGTCAAGGAAAGTTCACTGTGGATAGTGGCTACGTCAGATTGGGGGTCGTTTTGTATAGCGTTTATATTTTGACGGGACAAGGCGTCGGCCACAAAATTTTACTTTCCGGGTTTGTAAAACACTTTGGCGTTATGCTCTTCGACTAATGCTTTTGATCGTTTAATTTTAGCATTTGTATTTCGCTCGGATAAAGCGAAAATAAGAGGTTGATTGTCCATAAAAATCCGGATCTCTTTTGTGCCGTACAGGTAATTTTGTAATTTCCCTATAGCCCAAACAATTGCCAATAACTTTCTTTCTTTTGCGAGATATCCTCGTGATTAGCCTGCCTTTTTGGGACAGTACCGCACCGATACCGCTTGCTGAGGCATCGGTGGTCAAAACGAAAGCGAGTTTAAAATCCGGATGCGTTAGTATGACATCTTCTGATGATAAAATGTCTCACAGGCGCTCGAATGGCCATCAAATTCGATCTGGTGCCACTCTCATGTTGGCTTCGCACAGTTACTTAAGGACTGTGTCAATGTGAAAATGATCACGTCGTCTACATGGACGTAACCAATTTTCCCGATCTGTTCACGTAGCACATCGTCAATCGTCCTTTGGAAGATGCTTCCCGTATTTTTTAGTCCAAAGGGTAGACGGCAAAATGTATACTTTCCTTCGTATATGGAGAAGGCAGTTTGTTCGCGGTCTTTTTCGGCCAGATAAATCTGGTAGTGCCCTGATTTTAAGTCAAGGGTAGTGAAAAATGTTGGCTTTACTAAGTTCGCTAGAATCATAGGAATTCTTAGCATAGGGTAACGATCGGCGATGGTTCGTTCATTCAGTTTCCTAAAATCGATCACCATTCGTTTTATCATATTACCATCGGCATCAAGTCCTTTTTTGTCAACGACCCATGTTGGGCTGTTAAATGGCGACCTAGAAGGCCGGATAATGCCATCCTTTCACAGCTGTTTGATTTCTGTGTTAACAAAATCTGTTGCTCCCACGGGGTAAGGGTATAGCTTGGAATATACGGGTTCGTTAGTCTCCATACGAATTGTAGCAATGATCGAGGTGTGAAAAGGTAGCGCCTCGTTAGAGTGCGAAAACACTTCTTTCCTCTTAATGATCATATTTTTTAACTCAACCTTTACTGAATTTGGGACTATTATGTCATCGATATTTGTAAAGTTCAGTAGCTGTTCAGCTATTTTTCCATACCTGATAACGCTGTTACGTATATCTAATGCCGCTCAGGCATAACATGTTAATTTTCCGATCGTTCCTATGGCAGCTATATGATACAGTCGTCCAATTCAGAACAATTTAAAAAATGTTATTTCCAAGCGTAGGGTAGCGTATATGTTAAAAAACACCACAGATACAATAAAAAAATATTTTTTTGCGATTATTCCTATGGGAACTATAAGATATAGTTGTCCGATCCGGCTGGTTCCGACTTATGTACTACCTGCTAAAAAAAGAAGACTTTTGGGAAAGTTTCAGCCCGATAGCCTTAAAGCTGAGAGAATAGTTTCCGTAGACAGACGGACAGACGGACATGGCTAGATCGACTCGTCTAGTGATGCTGATCAAGAATATATTTACTTTATAGGGTCGGAAACGTCTCCTTCTCACTGAAATCATAATACCCTCTGCAAGGGTATAAAAATTGAGCCCTTAGGCCGAAAATGTGCAGCTATCCTTCGCTCAATAAAGGGCAAGCGGGGAGGGTCCCGCTCTAAAAAATCTAAAAAATTGACGAGGTCATTGCAGTCAAATGAGTCACTGTCATCATCAACCGCATTAAGTGCGGCTGCGGCCGCGTTTTCATAAAATTGAGTTTCTTCCGCACTGGCGGCTTGCTCAACGTTGTTAAGCCGCTGGCGCCTTTGGCCAGTCATTCTCTCCGAAGAGTTTGGTCTTTTTTGGGTTTGCCAATGTTGGAATTGTGTATTTTTTCCTTGCCTAAAATTTGTAGGATGTCGAGATTTAGAGGATGATGGATCTTTGTCCATTGGTTCCGGGGACTTATTTTGCTTACCCTGTTCTTCCCAGTTGCCCTGTCTACGCCATGAGTCATTGTTTTGATACTTGGTTGGTTTTTTGAAAAAATTAGGATTTTGTTTTGGTCCGCGGTCGGCACCGGGATTTTTCCAATGTTCCTCGGGCGCTCGGTGTTGGCCCTTGTGGAAATCAGTATTCTGATTTCTTTGTTTAACCGCCTTGACATATGTGGCCGCGAACATACTTATGCCAGTGCTGCTGGCAGGTCTTTTGTCTGTGCTGGAAACACAACAGCCCTTAGCGATTTTTGTAGACGTGGCTGGCTGCTTTGTTGGGGCGACTGGCGGAGATCTTCTTCTCCGTTTGCTACTGGAATACTCCTTGCGAGTTCAGCGGCGTAATATGTTGGGAGAACTTCTCTCCGTTGCTACTTGCCCTTAAGGCTAGGTAACCAATTAAATAAAGACAGCTGGAGTTCAATCTGTGCGCTGTGCGCCGTTTATTACAATCAAATTTAAGCGATGCGCGGCCGGTAAGCCGACCGCTCGTCCAGCAAAGTGCTGACACTAGCAAAAACAGCATAACTCACCATACCGGGCACCAGTAGGAACCAGGCACGGCCCCTAAAGGCGTTTATTCTGAATGTGCATATAAGGACTAGGGTGATCCAATAATCACCCAAGATCTGTATCGACTTATAGTTCCTCATTAGCAAGGTTAACAAATACCCTTGGCAAACAGAATCAAGTGGCGGATGCTCTTTCCCGCGAAAACGTAAACGCACTGGAGTATAGTGGTGATTCTGACATCGCCACTATTCACAGCGAAGAATACCTGATCTATACCATAGAAACAACAGACAGACCATTAAACTGCTTTGCAAATAATATTTCAATAGAAGAAGCCCAACAACCAGCAAGTAGAAATTTCGATCTAACAAGGAGTCTATATTGCCTCTTCTAAGATATGTAGTAAAGTCAGATGTTGTTAACGCAATACATTGCGAACTTCCTGTTCTTGCACTTATTCAACACTACCTAGTTTAATAATTCACCTTAACAGTGATCACCTCTTGTTATTGATGTAACGGACAAATCGGAACAACTCGATATAGCTATAGCCGAACCCTAGAGTACAAAATGAGTATTAACTATTTCTCTGTGTTTATTCCCTCTTGGATAAGCGAAATAACCATGTTCTTTTTGACAATGCTAACCATAAGCGCAACCTTTCGACTAAATGACTATTCACACGCAGAATACTGACCGACGGGGACGTAACTATCTCGGATGAGTACGGATACCTGGGACACACGGCTAACATAACATTTTATGAGAATTATGTAGACGAGACATCGTCATTAGCGGGAAAATTATCAGGGCTGAGAATAATCAGATAGACATCAATAGCAAAATTCAAACTCAATTTAAGCTTTGTCCCAGCAAGTAAACTCCATTATCAATTCAGATAAAATTGACTCAGATCATCTATATGAGACATTTCTCGCTAAAAATAGAGCAGTAATAACTTAATTTGAAAATATGATTACAGCCATAACTTTAGAAAAATGAAATTTATTGAGCCCTGTCATTTTGTATAGCATTGACGTCGGAGATTTAACGAATAAACAACTTGCAAATGTCAGTGTGGCTGATGTGCTAGCTGTATCTTACGAAAAAATATTTTAAAATAATCTTTTGTATATTCTAGTTAAGTTCTCAAAATGATTTATCCCGTTC
Source organism: Drosophila subpulchrella (assembly GCF_014743375.2). Lineage (NCBI taxonomy): Eukaryota > Metazoa > Arthropoda > Insecta > Diptera > Drosophilidae > Drosophila > Drosophila subpulchrella. The sequence continues at coordinate 42,040 of NW_023665507.1, read as the reverse complement.
AGCATAATAACGACGACTGCGGGGAGTGAATTCTGACCCTTTAGAACTGCAATGTTCTGGGAAAGTCATCGTGCGCCTAAAAACTGGTGACCGGTTCTCTCGCCCACTGCGACACGAAATCCAGCCATCTAGAACCCGTATTTATGGTCAACGAAGGCATGCTGATCTTCAATGATGGCGTCGCAAATATATCAAGCGGCACTACTCACCCATCCGTGTCCGAAATATTCCAGATATCCTTCGACGACTTAATGAGCCTAAATGGTAACCCTTACATCAACCATCATAAGGTTTTTAAGAAACCACCAGCCATGCTATCTATGGCAAAAATCAACGAGGGCGGCTTTAATTTGAAACCGGGAGGAGTAAACCCGACTACGGTCATCGGCCTGGTACCAACACCGAATGCTTGCGTAAGCGGCAATCCAGCCGGCGATACACGATCCGGCCGATGCTAGCGTGGAATTTTTAAGTCACAAGGCGCTGCGTTGACACAAGAGCGGTGGCCTAAAATATGCAGCATCAGCATACTAGCCAAACGCATACTGGCAAACCGCAGTCTTCGTGAAAATTAAATTTTACTTACAGTTTCAGTTTCTAAACAGAGCTCGATCTGCCCAATCCCGTATTCAACAATTATTAATTATAAATATTGCACAAACGGGCATTCAATAAATTTTAATTATAAACATTAAACTGACCCAAATGTCTTTCAAATTAACCAATATATATATATAACAAAATTTTTAGTCATGCAGTGCCAATTTTCGGACAAATGGCCCTACTTTTATATCACGAATAACCCAATGTTATAAGGTATTGTGGGCCCTAAAAATATTGCATGTTACATAAAAATAATAAATACATTCGACAGGTAAAAAACTTTTTAACTTAATATGTCTGTTAAACATTAATGCTGTAACTATCTAAATAATAATTGTATTGCTTATAATAATTTAATAAATTCTTTAAGGTAATATTAAAATAAAATCATATTATTTTATATGGTGGGCTGTAGAGGTCGACAAAAGCCGATAAAAAATACCAATACGCAACTGAGCATTTCATACTATAGTTAACTCTTTAAAATCGATGGTTTGCCATGACCATCATCATCAGCACAGAATATGTGGATGCTTAAAATGTTTACAAACATGTTAATTATCTAAATATGACTTGAACATACATGTTCACGCGTAACATGATGTGATGCACCAATTGGTAAAGCTTCTGCCTCTGATGCTAGAGGACGCCGGTCCGGATAACCGCCAGGGACGGAGGAAGTCAATAGTTTTTAGAAAATAGATATTTAAAATAGATATCAGACTTATTTATTTGAAAAGAAAAAACTAAAATGCGTTTTGGGCAGGACTCTAACTTTGAACCGCGAGAACAAAAAAGTGTCGGGACCACTTGTACCCCTGAGCCAATCCCATAAAATTATCGATTGACGCAAAATGTTTTGTAGCTTCAAATAAATGATTTTTGTAGTTAATATACTATTTGTACGCGGCAATTACCTAAAGTCTAGAATCTTTAGCTTATGCAACTTATGGACTCTTCACCAGGCTAAGGCCATTTTAACCTAAATGTTAGGAATTTTTTGAAATTTAAGGTAATTTTTTTCTGGGTGTATTTGTATTTTGAAAGACGAAGAAAAAACATTATCTTTATTTGGTGTAAATTATACACATCTTTTTGTAATATGCTTAATCAGCCTAGAGACAAAGTTCAGCGCCGTCGGTAGATGAAGGATTGCCAGAAGCTCCCTAGAGATCCTAACTGCGGCTGCCCCACTCAGTCTTCATCTGCATTTGGTAGAACATGACAGATATGCTTAAAGGAAGGGTCACCTGCGTCGCGATAATGAAGACCTCTATTAATAAACAAACACCTTGGTGACGTCATCTAGGTGACTGGAATCATTCTTGAAGCAGAGGCTCTGCTTGGTGCAGCTCACATCGGGTAAAGAGGTCCACACCAAAGCGTATGACTTGTTTGTGGTCCAGATCGCGACAGCAATTCTTTTTTGAAGTTTCCGCAAAGGCAGGTAAAGCGAGTAAAACTCATCCATATTCAAATTAGTGTGAAAACAACCGAAAAGCCCTTACCATCGCTGTTGTTCTGTGGCATCATTCTGAAGAAGATAATGGTAGGCAGGTAACCGAGAGGACCAGAAGTGAGCTTGGCCAGCGAGTCGGTTAGAGTGATGAATTTCAAACTGTACTGATGCCAAAAGGCTTCGTTGTTGTTGTTGTTGTAGCCTCCATAATATGTGTTAAATTGTGAATCAGAAGAAGATCAATTTTATTCACTATTATATCCAGTTGAGTGCCCGTTCGCCGCTCCATGCAATGTCCTTTCTGACAGATTTGACCGATCAGTCCTTTGACTTCCTGTTCCTGTAGATCGTGGGGCCTGGGTTGCAGCTCATAGGTGAAAGTTAGATTGAATGTGCTCCAGAGACTCTCTTGCAGCTGGGAAGACCCCCTTATCTTGCAGATGCTTCTGATTGGATGCAGGTGCCAGATTGACCGTCTCAGCTAAAACTGGGGGATTTTGTAGGCGACTTGCAGCTCGAAAAAAGTCAATTGTCTGGTCTCTGGTTGGTCTGGTCTCAGTTGTAGCGGCTGTCCGAATTTGTAGTGTATTGGAGATGATCGGGAGTGCGATATGTAGGCTCTCAAGTAATCTCCCCATTTACAACGCTGAATTTAACGCTGAATGAATTGAAATTGCTATTCTGCGGCTGAGCCTTAAAGGGTTTCGTGTTGATGCGAAAGACGCACAGCCACCCGTCGTTGATCTAACAGTTAGGCAAGCCATGAGTGTACTGGAAGTCCTCCAATCGGAATTGTTGCTGCTGGAAGGAAGAACTGCGAAGACAAATAAAAACCTGTATTGCTTCGAGAGTGGATGGTGGATTCTGTTGTGTTGGTCGCCTCCGACAATGGGCTGATGGAGCTGACCGCTTGACTGTTGGCAGAAAAAGTAGTAGCAAAAGATTCCGTGGAAGTGGTCGTGGTCAGTGATACTGTGTTATTGTACTTAAGCGAAGTTCCAATTTTACTGGAATATGTTTCGTATGTGGTCCACCACATGATTGGAAATAACATTGCTTCCATTGCTACTTGAACTCTACACCGTATTCGTCAAATTTCCGAAAAATTAAGTTTAGTTCAACAATCACCTTTCCAGAACTCAGGGTTTGCATCTTGTAACTAGAAGAAATTTTAGAGAATATAACCAGAAATTATTAATGGAAATAATTCAAGCTTGCATTTTTCTTGCAATTTTATAAAACAAGCAATCCGCTACTGCCCTGTTAAAAGAAAAACAGAACTAAAACAAGAAAGAACGCTATAGTCGAGTACCTCTACTATCAGATACCCGTTACTCAGCTAAAGGGACAAAAGGGAAATGGAGATATGCAAGTAGTAAAGCGAGATTGAAATGCGCCACCTACCCGCGATCTCAATATACGGTTATTTGGGCGGTAGACAGATTTAAGCGATATGGGCGTTAACTTGCGCTGTGTACATGGCTACGGAATCTAAATCTAAAATCACAATTCTCTATCTTTGATAGTTTCCGAGATGTCAGCGTTCATATGTACAATTTTTTGAAGTTTGTGGGCGTTAAAGTGGACTTTTCGAACTTTTTTTGGGTCAATCGATAGGTATTGATGAAAACAATACATTCCAGTTAAAATTTTAGTTCTAGCATCAAAACTGTAGGAGCCACAGTCTTGAGCGGTTTGTGGGCGTGGCACCCTGCTGAAATAAACTTGCGCTAAAGCAAGCTCAGAAAGCTCAGGAGTCTGCATGCCAAATCCCAATAGCCTAGCTCTTATAGTTTCCGAGATCTCAGCGTTCATCCGGACGAACAGACAGACGGACATGGCTAGATCGACTCGGCTAGTGATCCTGATCAAGAATATATATACTTTATGGGGTCGGAAACGCTTCCTTCTGCCTGTTGCATACTTTCCGACGAATCTAGTATACCCTATTACTCTACGAGTAACGGGTATAAAAAGTGTATCGGAAAAACACACAAACAAATTTGGTTGGTAAAATTGACCAATGCTGATACTATTGTAAATGATTGTTTTGTTTTGACTGACTAACATAGGATTAAACGCTTAACTACAATTTTTTTTCTGATCAGGGTATAGATAATATAATTTGATTTGCAAAGTTTCGTATTGCATAGCTTTTGAGCTGCTGAAATTTAGAGGTATGCCTAAAAAAACGAGAGAAAACGCTTTAGTCGAGTGTCTCGACTATTAGATAACAGTTACTCGGCTTTTAAATTTAAAATTGATAAATGTTAATTAAGGATAATATGACCACTTTAAAATTGGTAGACACCTGGAAAATTCGCATTGGACACAAGGGCAACCGTTTCGACATACGAGAGTAAGTCGTAGACGGAGTACATAACAGAAATATTTACAGCGCTGTAAGGTTTTTACTGCCTTGTAGTGATCTTCAACAATGAGTTACGATCTTCCATCTCTTATCGGCGCATGTGAAAGCAACCCCCATACCATTGGGTGAAGGACCGAGGGAGACAAAAAGGAAAAATAGTTTCTGCTGTTCATTATTTAATAGAATAATTTAGCAGCGCACTCTGCCCTCTCTTAGCGCCGGCAGCGCCACTCGCTCTCATTTTTCTGCACCTGCTTATGTTTCTGAAAGCGCTAAGAAAGAGAGAGGTACACTTAAAATATATTAAGAACATATATATTAAGGTACATATACTTGCTTAGCAAAATCAATTTTTAGGTGTATTATGTATACTTAAATCTAAATGTTTACATTAGTAGTTTAACAAAGTATTGGGTCGTATGATTTAGATGTGATTTTTGCATTTGTGTCTAAATAGACACATAAATAAATTGGAATGTTATTTTCTGTTTTTGACGTCATTGCTTTCTTAACTTATGGCAGGCTTGTGGGCGTGGCAAAGTTTTTTGGGACAATCGATAGGTATTGATTAAACCAAAACATATCAGTTAAAAGACATAAATAAATTTTTACAGCGCTGTAAAGTTTTGACCGTCAATTTTACGGGCACGGATTTTCGGTCATTTTTCTGTCTTTTAGTGCTTTTTGCACAGAAAACATGTGAATAGACTGGAGGTCAGTATGGACACAGAAAATGCAAAGAGCGAAAGGCAAGCCTAGACAAAAAGACCGATAGACAGGCAGACTAACAGACAGATATACGGACATGGCCGGAGCAATTCGGTTTGTGATCCTAATCAAGAATGTATATACTTTAAAGGGCCGGAAGCGCTTCCTTCCACATCTTACACACTTTCCGACGAATCTAGTACATTTTAACTCTATGAATAACGGGTATAAAAAAGAAAGACGCCATAAACTTACCGCCTCGCCATCGGACTGAACCCACTCTTGCGGCTTAAAGCCTTCACAACATATATATAGTCCGCAGACGTTAGACCAGTTAGGTCGATTTTTTACGATTCTTAGTTTCAAGAAACCATTTTTTAACAAGAAAAGAAGTTAACTTCGGCAAGCCGAAGCTTGTATACCCTTGCAGCTATAATTATTAAATTTAAAAATGCAAAAAATTATATTCCCAATAGTATAAGATATTATGTCAAAAAACACCGAAGCTATAATTTGTTTCATAATTTTTTCCCACCAATTTTCCGATCGTTCCTATGGCAGCTATATGATATAGTCGTCCGATTTTGATAAAATTAAATTCGAAATTCAGAACTAATTAAAAAATGTTATTTCCAAGCGTTGGAGGTTATATGTTGAAAAATACCGAAGCTATAATTTGTTTCATATTATTATCCCACCGATCTTACGATCGTTCCTATGGCAGCTATATGATATAGTTGCCCGATTTTGATAAAATTAAATATGAAATTCAGAACTAATTAACAAATGTTATTTAATGTTATATGTTAAAGAACACCGAAGCTATCATTTGTTTCATATTATTTTCCCACCAATTTTACGATCGTTCCTAATTTTTGTACATTTTTTTCCGATTATTCCTATGGGAGATATAGTTGTCCGATCCGGCTGGTTCCGACTTAAGTACTACCTGCAAAAGATATGACTTTTGGGAAAGTTTCAGCGCGATAGCTTTAAAACTGAGAGACTAGTTTGCGTAGAAACGGACGGACAGACGGACATGGCTAGATCGACTCGTCTAGTCATGCTAATCAAGAATATATTTACTTTATGGGGTCGGAAACGTCTCTTTCACTGCGTTGAAAACTTCTGACTGAAATCATTATACCCTCTGCAAGGGTATAAAAATAGAACATATTCTATATATGGGAGATGATTTGGATCACGTTGGGAACCCCACACAACACAAAGACACACATGATTAGAAGATAACCACTCAGTCAGAATAAAGCAGTCGAATCGTTAAGTCGAAAAAAATGGCCAGTTGCTGCATATTGTTCGGTTAAATCAAGTACCGAGTATACAGAAACAAGTCGAAAAGTCTTTATATGTCGCGGAGGGTTAATAAGAACATGTTAAACATAATTACTTTATAACACCAATATCATTTGTAACAAAATTATATTACATTTGGGGGCTTAACCATAAAGTCAAAGATCAAACTGTGAAACAATTTCATCATCCAGTGAATACGAGAGTGTGAGCGACGAAGAATATGAAGGTAGACATAAGTGTGGTGTACTAACACGAGCGCAAACTAAGAAAAACGAAAAATGTAGTCTGGATATCTTTGATGAGGACCAGCAACAAGAATAATCGAACGATCTAGAAACCGAATTTCCCACTAGTAAGCTGAAAATGTGCGAGATGAACAAGCAAAGCTTGCAACAAATAATTGAGACGCTGACTTTCAAAATTAAAGCGGATGCGATAAATCAAAGATTCCAGAGTGAACCGAAAATTTGTTTCAAATTGTGCCAAACCTTGACGTCGAAACAATTTCAGTTGAACAGTGGTTCTCAAACTTTGGTCAAAATGCAGATGCGTATGAGTTAAGCGAAAAGCAGAGATACGTACAGGCACGCGGAAAAAATGCCGAAAACGGCTAAACTGTTCCTGAAGTCGGTTTTGGCTAGCAATTAACTTAAAAGTGTTCTCACTGCAGAATTCAAACGCACAATTAGAAGTACCGAAATACATGAAAAGTTTGCAGGGAGAAAGAAAAAGATCGACGAAATCTTTCATTAATGTACTTTGAACATGAAGAATGTAGCTGCTATGGGACAGGTGGACTAGGTGATTGGATATATAGTGGACGGATTGGACATAAAATGTGAATATAAGTTCAGTATGTATGACTGAAAATCTTACCAGGATCTAAGAGAGAATTTTAACTTATATGAACAAAAGTGTGCAAAGGAAAGAGAGGAACGACGCTACACTAAAGGTCAAAAAATCGTGTCCACCGAGAAAAATGTTTCCAGGTGCTTAAACTGCGGATCAACTGAACACATGCGAAAAGTTTGCTACACACCGACGAAGTGCTTCAAATGCGATGGTGTTGGGCATATATCCACTAGTTGTCCCCAGGCCGTAAAAAAAAGTAAGCCTTATCAAGGATACCAAAACTGGCTTTATTTGGTTTTGGTTTTGTATCAAAATTTAGCGTTTCTCTTAACGAAGGTGGATTCACTTTCACGAAGTCGTCAGCTCAGCCCTTTTGCGCTGAAAAAAACGAGCTTAATATTTACAATATAGTCGGCGCTAAACCTGATCTAGATGTTTGCCTTCATTTTTAGCCTCTCATCCAGTCAATGATTGAGGAAAACAAGTCGGCAAAGTCATCTTCGATAAGTCCTGTTCTGATGATAATAATACCCGAAAAGCAAATGAAGTCCTTTCGACACCAGCCAAGTCGTTGTTCTCGCCTAGAGTGCGATGCGATTAGGAAGAAAATCGGTGAGTGGCTATTAGATGGAGAGAGAGTTGTGTTGGTGAAGAAAAGGAATGGAACATACAAAGCCTGTGTGGACTTTCGACAACTAAACAGAATGGCATTAAGGGACTGTTTACCTGTTCCACTGATCGATGACGTCTTGAAAAGACTACAAGAAGCAGCAGTTTTCATTGTCATAGATCTGAAAATAGCTTCCTTCACGTGCCTATCGAGGAATAAAGCAGATTCATCACCAGAGAGGGGTTGTTTGAATTTTTGTCGAGCTCCATACGGATTCTCCAACTCATCAGCCATGTTCAATATCGTGATTCAGGAGCTGATCACGAACGATGTTATGCAAATGTACGTTGATCATCATATACGAACAAACCAACGATGAATGCATCGCCAAGCTTAAATCAGTGCTACAAAACGACGATAAATACGATTAAAAGATAAAATGGGAAAACTGTAATTTTCTTCAAAGCACGATACACTTCCTGGGACACACTGCACAGTGGTCGCTGCCATAGGCCATAAATCAAAAAATTGATTTTGAGCTATTCCAACGAAACCCACTCTTTCAAACAGCTGATTGTCCAAACTTAACGACACAATACCGTTTGTTTGGCAATTCTAACGGGAATCTCTTAAAATAGAACGAAAAGAGCGAGCACGTGTTTACGTATTTGCAATTTGCCAGCAGTCAAGTGCAACAGCCCAAATTTAAAAAAGGCAAATTAATTATAAAACACCCGTAAAATCAATAGAACTCAAATGAATATTGTTCAAAGTGGTATATACTTTATTTATACAGATAAATATGTAAATATTTTGTGCTGTGTCTTGTCTTTATCTATTTTTAAAGAAGTGCGTCTTTTTTAGTTTGTATTTGTTGTCCATTACAAAGTTTAGGTAAAGTTTTAAGTGTTTTCCCCCCGTTGCCCCCCAATAAAGTACACATTATATTATTTATTAATATTTTTAGATTATAAAAATGTTTACTTCAGCTGTGACAACCTGCTTCTGCACATTTGCCATTGCAAAATTCAACAAAACCTCTTTTATTTTTCAGCAGCTCTATCTAGAGGGACGCACTTTTTTGTTCTGTGTCTGTTATGTTGTTGTTGACGTTGTAGTTTGTTGTTGTTTTTGCGTTATTTGTAATGTGTTTTATGTTTTTAGATTATTTTTTTGTTTGATTATTTAATTATTTTCTCAGGTACCCAAATTCAAAGCGAGTATACTCGAAATTATGTTTTTAACATTTGGATTGAGGAATCTGGCACACTTGAGGAAAGATTTAAAAATGTGCATCCAATTAAGGACATAAGAAATAAGGGATATGAGCCGAATTTGGACGAATTCCAAACACAAATAAGCTATATTTGTAAAAAGCTGGCATCGTTTTGGCAGATTGCTAATCGGAATAAAGAGAGATTTCTTAACAAAAACTCTGATTGGCTGGAGTGCAAGGAAACTATAATTATAAAATACTCCTTGCCACCAAAAGCAACTAATATTAGTCGTGGACGGCCAAAAAAGGATTTTGAAGACATTTCGAATTTCTCTGTTATCTGAGAGGGTGTGCGTGGGGGTGGAAATAAGTAATCACACCCATACATGTAGGTATTATTGATCTCGGTTGTTAAATAACTTACAGTAAAAATATCAGCCTGAATTTATGAATTTTCTGAATTTATGACTGCTTTCTCCAGTAAGCGCAATTACTGAGGAAATCGTTCGCAAGGAAGCTATGGGTTATAGTTGTACGATCTGGTCAATTTTTTTTCTATATATTTATAATATTTTTATAGATTTTTGGTGAAAGTTTCATAGCGATAGCAAATCTAGAAGTATTTATGGCCGCGGCTCCATACAAGCCCGACCACTGTGCACTGTGAGCGTTTGACCATCCGAAAAACATCAAGGGCGTTCAATCTTTGTTGGACCTCACAGGACTTTTCCGACCGTTTTTCAACATCGCTCGACCGTTGACGGATCTTTTAAGAAAAGGCACAGAGTTTAAATTCGAGGCTTCTGAAAAAAATGCAATGAACCAACTTAAAGGATATTCTGTCTACAAAACCAGAATTGCGTCTATACCGCAGAGAGGCTCCAACAGAGCTCCACACACGCGCTTCTAAGGATGGCTTCGGTGTTGTTCTTATGCAGAAGATTGACGGAGATCTGCATCCAGTCGCTTTTTGGAGCAAGAGGACGTCCGAAGCAGATGCCAAGCGCCACAGCTACATACTTGAAGTAAAAAGCAGCGTACCTCGCGCTTAATAAGTATCGGCATTACCTGTTAGGTGTTTCAATTAAATTGGTCACAAGTTGGTCGAACATCGATCTGCCAATATAATGAAGCATGTTGACAGCCTCAGCCGCTATCCTCAAGATGTCTTCAATATCGGCTCGGAGATTCCTGCTCGCATCGAAAAGGATGTATTCATCAAGTCTAGAACTTTTGAAATCTCGCCCCTATAAAGATTTCAAGCTGAAAGGTAACATTTTGTTCACGCATGTGGATGGAAATAATTTGCTGGTCGCAAGTCCAGTGAGTCATTAACTCACACGTTGACTGCTCGACTAAAAAAAACACCGTTTCAACTAATGTTCGGCGTAAAAATGTAGAATAAAGTCAGCGATAATCTGCTGGCAATTCTGGGGCGGGGTGGCTTGATCTCTGAAATTGGATGAAGTCCCAAGAACGAAGGTACGAAAAAACTCGGGGGTACTTTGGGGTTTTTTTCCGCGACGTGCTTGGGTGTTTATTGTTACACTTTGAAAATATAACTACTTAAGCCTTGCTTAACTTAAGCGCTCCAGAGCGGAGCGGAAACTTAGGGGATAGATGGAGAGGGAGAGCAGAGAGCAGTGTGAGCGCGCGAGATGTAGACATCTGGAGAAAGCTGCCGTTCGACACTGCCTCCAGAAATTATGCGCCCTTTTGGCGTGAGTCTGAACTTCTTGCGCAGCTCATGTTTGTTTCAGCAGGGTGCCACGCCCACTCTTACGCCCACAAACCGGCAAAAACTGTGGATCCTACAGTTTTTATGCTAGAATAAAAATTTTAACTGAAATGTATTGTTCTCATCAATACCTATCAATTGACCCAAAAACGTCGCCCACTTCACCGCCCACAAACTAAAAAAAATCGTAGGTATGAAGGTGGATATCTCGGAAACTATCAAAGATGGAGAATTAGGATTTTAGATTTAGATTCCGATTAGGAAGAAAATCGGTGAGTGGCTATTAGATGGAGAGAGAGTTGTGTTGGTGAAGAAAAGGAATGGAACATACAAAGCCTGTGTGGACTTTCGACAACTAAACAGAATGGCATTAAGGGACTGTTTACCTGTTCCACTGATCGATGACGTCTTGAAAAGACTACAAGAAGCAGCAGTTTTCATTGTCATAGATCTGAAAATAGCTTCCTTCACGTGCCTATCGAGGAATAAAGCAGATTCATCACCAGAGAGGGGTTGTTTGAATTTTTGTCGAGCTCCATACGGATTCTCCAACTCATCAGCCATGTTCAATATCGTGATTCAGGAGCTGATCACGAACGATGTTATGCAAATGTACGTTGATCATCATATACGAACAAACCAACGATGAATGCATCGCCAAGCTTAAATCAGTGCTACAAAACGACGATAAATACGATTAAAAGATAAAATGGGAAAACTGTAATTTTCTTCAAAGCACGATACACTTCCTGGGACACACTGCACAGTGGTCGCTGCCATAGGCCATAAATCAAAAAATTGATTTTGAGCTATTCCAACGAAACCCACTCTTTCGAACAGCTGATTGTCCAAACTTAACGACGCAATACCGTTTGTTTGCCAATTCTAACGGGAATCTCTTAAAATAGAACGAAAAGAGCGAGCACGTGTTTACGTATTTGCAATTTGCCAGCAGTCAAGTGCAACAGCCCAAATTTAAAAAAGGCAAATTAATTATAAAACACCCGTAAAATCAATAGAACTCAAATGAATATTGTTCAAAGTGGTATATACTTTATTTATACAGATAAATATGTAAATATTTTGTGCTGTGTCTTGTCTTTATCTATTTTTAAAGAAGTGCGTCTTTTTTAGTTTGTATTTGTTGTCCATTACAAAGTTTAGGTAAAGTTTTAAGTGTTTTCCCCCCGTTGCCCCCCAATAAAGTACACATTATATTATTTATTAATATTTTTAGATTATAAAAATGTTTACTTCAGCTGTGACAACCTGCGTCTGCACATTTGCCATTGCAAAATTCAACAAAACCTCTTTTATTTTTCAGCAGCTCTATCTAGAGGGACGCACTTTTTTGTTCTGTGTCTGTTATGTTGTTGTTGACGTTGTAGTTTGTTGTTGTTTTTGCGTTATTTGTAATGTGTTTTATGTTTTTAGATTATTTTTTTGTTTGATTATTTAATTATTTTCTCAGGTACCCAAATTCAAAGCGAGTATACTCGAAATTATGTTTTTAACATTTGGATTGAGGAATCTGGCACACTTGAGGAAAGATTTAAAAATGTGCATCCAATTAAGGACATAAGAAATAAGGGATATGAGCCGAATTTGGACGAATTCCAAACACAAATAAGCTATATTTGTAAAAAGCTGGCATCGTTTTGGCAGATTGCTAATCGGAATAAAGAGAGATTTCTTAACAAAAACTCTGATTGGCTGGAGTGCAAGGAAACTATAATTATAAAATACTCCTTGCCACCAAAAGCAACTAATATTAGTCGTGGACGGCCAAAAAAGGATTTTGAAGACATTTCGAATTTCTCTGTTATCTGAGAGGGTGTGCGTGGGGGTGGAAATAAGTAATCACACCCATACATGTAGGTATTATTGATCTAGGTTGTTAAATAACTTACAGTAAAAATATCAGCCTGAATTTATGAATTTACTGAATTTATGACTGCTTTCTCCAGTAAGCGCAATTACTGAGGAAATCGTTCGCAAGGAAGCTATGGGTTATAGTTGTACGATCTGGTCAATTTTTTTTCTATATATTTATAATATTTTTATAGATTTTTGGTGAAAGTTTCATAGCGATAGCAAATCTAGAAGTATTTATGGCCGCGGCTCCATACAAGCCCGACCACTGTGCACTGTGAGCGTTTGACCATCCGAAAAACATCAAGGGCGTTCAATCTTTGTTGGACCTCACAGGACTTTTCCGACCGTTTTTCAACATCGCTCGACCGTTGACGGATCTTTTAAGAAAAGGCACAGAGTTTAAATTCGAGGCTTCTGAAAAAAATGCAATGAACCAACTTAAAGGATATTCTGTCTACAAAACCAGAATTGCGTCTATACCGCAGAGAGGCTCCAACAGAGCTCCACACACGCGCTTCTAAGGATGGCTTCGGTGTTGTTCTTATGCAGAAGATTGACGGAGATCTGCATCCAGTCGCTTTTTGGAGCAAGAGGACGTCCGAAGCAGATGCCAAGCGCCACAGCTACATACTTGAAGTAAAAAGCAGCGTACCTCGCGCTTAATAAGTATCGGCATTACCTGTTAAGTGTTTCAATTAAATTGGTCACAAGTTGGTCGAACATCGATCTGCCAATATAATGAAGCATGTTGACAGCCTCAGCCGCTATCCTCAAGATGTCTTCAATATCGGCTCGGAGATTCCTGCTCGCATCGAAAAGGATGTATTCATCAAGTCTAGAACTTTTGAAATCTCGCCCCTATAAAGATTTCAAGCTGAAAGGTAACATTTTGTTCACGCATGTGGATGGAAATAATTTGCTGGTCGCAAGTCCAGTGAGCCATTAACTCACACGTTGACTGCTCGACTAAAAAAAACACCGTTTCAACTAATGTTCGGCGTAAAAATGTAGAATAAAGTCAGCGATAATCTGCTGGCAATTCTGGGGCGGGGTGGCTTGATCTCTGAAATTGGATGAAGTCCCAAGAACGAAGGTACGAAAAAACTCGGGGGTACTTTGGGGTTTTTTTCCGCGACGTGCTTGGGTGTTTATTGTTTAAAATATAACTACTTAAGCCTTGCTTAACTTAAGCGCTCCAGAGCGGAGCGAAAACTTAGGGGATAGATGGAGAGGGAGAGCAGAGAGCAGTGTGAGCGCGCGAGATGTAGACATCTGGAGAAAGCTGCCGTTCGACACTGCCTCCAGAAATTATGCGCCCTTTTGGCGTGAGTCTGAGCTTCTTGCGCAGCTCGTGTTTGTTTCAGCAGGGTGCCACGCCCACTCTTACGCCCACAAACCGGCAAAAACTGTGGATCCTACAGTTTTTATGCTAGAATAAAAATTTTAACTGAAATGTATTGTTCTCATCAATACCTATCAATTGACCCAAAAACGTCGCCCACTTCACCGCCCACAAACTAAAAAAAATCGTAGGTATGAACGTGGATATCTCGGAAACTATCAAAGATGGAGAATTAGGATTTTAGATTTAGATTCCGTAGCCTTGTACGCAGCGCAAGTTTGTTACGTGAACATGCCACTCCCACTATAACGCCTTCAAGCCGCCCACAAGTTTCATTGTGACGAAAGAAACTTGCACTGCGCAGGAATCTCAGGAACCAGGAATCCAAATCCCAGTATTTTAGCTTTTATAGTTTCCAAGATCGACGAGACACGACGAAGCAAGCAGTCCACAACTCGGCTCTTCCGCAGCGCCGGCACAACGAAGCAAGCAGTCCACAACTCGGCCCTTCCGCAGCGCCGACACCACGAAGCTCGGTCCTTCCGCAGCAGAAGCGCCCAGCCATCAACACCTAGCTACCCTAACTGTATCCGATCGTAGTAAGTATAAGCATACTTCATAGCGTTTCCTCTCTGTGTCATTATTGAGAAAGGAAGGTAAACCGATCTATAGAGGGCCGACAGATTCGTTACAATATTTACTTTATGGGGTCGGAGACGCTTCCTTCTACGTGTTACATACTTTCCGACGAATGTAGTATACCATTTTACTGTACGAGTAACGGGTATAAACATCACAGTGAAAGAGTTTAAATTTCAATATGTCCCTAGGATATTTAAAAATGTTTGCGCCCCCCGATGTATTAAATGTACAAAATTCTAAAAGTTTTTGGCTTAATGATGAATTGGTCATTAAAGAATTTGTTCCCAACAGACGGATAACTAATAATAGGCCTTCCTCGGTAGTACCTGCCCCAAAACAACTGAGCATATTATATTTGGCCTATCAAAATATTATGGGACTTAATATGAAGCTATCTAAGCTTTATGCTGACTCCTCTGCTTTTTCTGAAGACATTATGAAAAAGGAGATATCTGACTCTGACGTATAGAACTTATCGCTCTCTAGTAGGGTGTGGAATGCTGATTGCCGTTACCTCTATTTGAACATCAGAGAGAGTATACATTTTAATCAAAATAATATAGAATTCGTTGGTGTTAAAGTTTCTTAGCAGTGTTTTTCTATTTTTGTAACACGTTCTTATATTTCACCTGGATCCGACATAATAATTTATGAGCACCGACAGGGATCTCTTGATTTTATGGGTGATTTCAGTCTCCCTGACATTTGGTTCCCTTCACACCTTTATCTGTCCATGACTTCGTTGACGGTCTGTTAAAATTATCATAACAGCAAGTAAGCTTTATACGTAATTCACTAAGCAGACAATTAGATCTTGTATTTGTTTTAGATCCGTTCAAAGTCAAGGTATATAGAATTGACCCACTTGTTGTGCCAAAAGACCGATAAAAGTAGATGTTTTCGTAAATGTGACTATGATAAACTCAACAACATGATTTCTCAATATAATTGGACACATTTATATAATTGCTTGGGTATTGATAGAGCTACGTAATTATTTTATAGTGCCCTAAACTCTTTTTTTGTGAGTGTGCCCTAATAGTCTTCCTCCAAAGTTAGGTAGGCCTCCTTGGCTTACCAATGAGCTGCGAAGACTTAGAAACCTTAAAACAAACTTATTTAAAAAGTACATAAAGTCGGGTAGGCAATCCGATTTTTCACGATGTGTGGTGGCTCGTACTAATTTTAATGTACTTAACAGTTATTGCTATTCCATGTATTTAAACCGATGTAAATTTAAATTTTCAAGCTGTCTTATCACTTTGTTAATGCTAAGCGAACGTCTTCATCGGTACAATTAAACTCTATTGAGGCATCTCCGGATTTCGAAATTGCAGATTTATTTCCTGAATTCCTCCAATCTAAGTATAGTTCTGTTTCTTGGTCTAATTCTAACTACCTTAATAATTTAAATAGGGGAAATTGTATTTTTATTCCCGTTACTCGTAGAGTAAAAGGGTATAATAGATTCGTCGGAAAGTATGTGACAGGCAGAAGGAAGCGTTTCCGACAACATAAAGTATATATATTCTTGATCAGGATCAACAGCCAAGTCTATGTAGCCGTTTCCGTCTGTCCGCCTGTCCGTCAGTCCGTATGAACGCTGAGATCTCGAAAACTATAAGAGCTAGGCTTTTGGGATTTGGCATGCAGATTTCTGCATGTGGCTACTACAGTTTTGATGCTAGAATAAAAAATTTATTTGAAATGTACTGTTCTTATTGATACCTGTCGAATGACAAAAAAAATGTTTGCCTAAGCCTGTGGCGCCCACAATTTTCATGTTAGAAAACAATTTTAGCTGATATGCTTAAGTCTATTAAATACCTATCGATTGACCGCAAAATAAGTTTCCCACGCCCACTCTTACGCCCATATCGCCATAATCTGTACACCGCCCATATAACCATATATTGAGATCGCGCGTAGGTGGCGCATTTCAATCTCGCTTTACTGCTTTCATATCTCCATTTCCCTTTGGTCCCTTTAGCTGAGTAACGGTTATCTGATGGTCAAGGTACTCGACTATAGCGTTCTTCCTTGTTATACCCGATACTCGTAGAGTAAAAAAATATAGTAGATAGAAGAAGCGTTTCCGACCCCATAAAGTTTATATATTCTTGATCAGGATCACTAGCCGGGTCGATCTAGCCATGTCCGTCTGTCTGTCCGGATGAACGCTGAGATCTCGGAAACTATAAGAGCTAGGCTATTGAAATTTGGCATGCAGATTCCTAAGCTTCTGTTATGTAGGCATATTAGTGCCCGAGTCCTGCCAGGGACTTGGGCCGAGGGAGAGGCGTCCGATATTCTGGCACCATTTGCCGGCATAAGCTACGTCGTATTCGGGTCGTGGGATCTTGGTAAGCCTCTCTCCTCTCCAACATAACCAGAATAAATAATAAAAGTGCCTGGAAAATAATATTAGTTCATAAAGTTCGTCGGTCGTCAGTCCACACTGCCCCACAAGCTTAGCTGTCGCTTGTTCGCAATACGTCACAGTCCGCACTGCCCCAAAAGCTTAGCTGTCGCTTGATCGCAACACGATCGGGCTGTGTTTTGGCCATATTCCCTCCCCTTCACACGTTCGTGTGCCAATGGATCGTCGCGGGCCGCGCAATACGATCCCCTATTGTCAAGGTTGTCCGTCAAAAGTTATGTCATTGTTCTTGACCAACTCCACTTCTCGCGTCAGCACACCCCCTTAATAGAGCTCTAGCACTTCATGTTTTGATATCCTTTTACATTACAAATTTATTGGATAATATTTATATCAGCGAGTGCCGTGGATGAATAACATAATGTTGGCTAAATCATATGGAAATTAAACTAATTGACAATATTTGGTTAGCGAAGAGTATCGAATTTACCACCTGTGAAGGTGCACACATCAGCAAAATGCTGACTATTCACTACTACAAAACGTCGCTCAGAGAGCTCTTGCAATTGTACATACAACAACAAGGCTGATACTCGCCGCTGGAAAAGTTTATTGTAGTCTATAAAACTGTAGGATACTGCACGGATATTTATATATGTATGTTTATAAGAAAGGAACCGTGTTCCGACAAACTTGCCCCCTCTTTAAATCCTGGGCGATGAGATCTCGACGCTCCGGATCCTGGGCTTTGGAAAATATTATATTGGATATATATATATATAAATATACGTGCACCAAAATACGGCTGTTCTTAAGTATACCAATTCACTTAAACACAAAATATATAGTTATATTATGCCCGAGGCATGCGACTTCTTCAACGGCTGTTCATCATGATTCGCACTTTGTCTATCGATTCGGTTGGTTTAAATGTATTTCAGTGCATGTTTGAATGCTTCCA
This sequence comes from Drosophila subpulchrella, assembly GCF_014743375.2. NCBI lineage: Eukaryota > Metazoa > Arthropoda > Insecta > Diptera > Drosophilidae > Drosophila > Drosophila subpulchrella. The sequence continues at coordinate 23,969 of NW_023665507.1, read as the reverse complement.
ATGTTTTTTTTGTTGATTTTCACTTGTTCTCCAATTGTATTATTAGAGGATATTGGTCTTTGGTTATGCATGAGTTCACTTTGGTTGGCTCGATTAACACATTTATGTTGCATCACAACTTTCTCCGACGTATGCTATTGGTCGCTACGCCTCTGAACGGATGGCTCCTACAGCTGAACAATTTTCAGGAGCATGGGGATCACGGGTACTGCGGCTACCAACATCACAGTATGACAGATGTCGTTTCTATTGTTGATCCTCTCCACGTTCTTTGATGACAATGGCGGCGCTGGTCCGACACATGAGAACCTTTCGAGCTGCGATTTGTGTCCTCCTCAAGGACTGTTGGATATGGTGGCTGGTCCTAGTGGCAAAAGTCTCAGTGGACGACTACCCTAGGGAAAGTCGTCTTCCCTCGGAGCTGCCGGCTTCCGTCAGCAAGACACACAAATGGATTCTCCTCCAAGCTCTATTTGTCTAAGGTCTTTTATACCAGACTAGAGCTTTTACTTGGCTGCCGGTATGGATCGGATAAACTAGGTGCTCCCACCTAGGATTACTGTTTCTTGATATCTGCTATCTTGGGAGTCAACGGCCGGCTGTTGCCCTTTGCCAGCTACCGGAGTATGGTTACCAGTAGGTTGATCGTGGCCGTTGTTCTGGCCACGCGACACCCGAGAATTGCCGAATTGCATTTTCTTCTGCCTTTACCAGTATGAGTCTCGTTAGTCACACGCACCCCTCCCCCTGGCTAAAGATTCGTCGGTGTTTCTCTATGTGAATCTTTCTATGTGGAGGGCGTACGTAACACTTCTTACGCAGCGCAAGTTTGTTTCAGCAGCCTGCCACGCCCATTCTAACGCCCACAAGCCGCCCAAAACTGTGGCTCCTACAGTTCTGGTGCTACAATAAAAATTTTAACTGAAATGTATTGTTCTCATCAATACCTATCGATTGACCCAAAAAAAATTTGCCACGCCAACTTTAACGCCCACAAGCCGCCCACAAACTTCAAAAAATCGTAGATATGAACGTGGATATTTCGGAAACTATCAAAGATAGAAATTTGGGATCTCAGATTTGAATTCCGTAGCCTTGTACGCAGCGCAAGTTTGTTACGCGACTATGCCACGCCTACTCTAACGCCCACAAACTGAACAAACCTGTGGCGCCCACAATTCTCATGCTAGATAAAAAATTTTAACTGAAATTTATTGGTCTCGTCAATACCTATCGAATGATCCAAAAAAAATTTGCCACGCCCACTCTAACGCTTATATCTGTCTACCGCCGATAGGTGGCGCATTTCAATCTCGCTTTGCTGCTTGCATATCTCCATTTCCCTTTGGTCCCTTTAGTTGAGTAACGTGTATCTGATAGTCGAGGTACTCGACTATAGCGTTCTTCCTTGTTTCTCCTGTAATTACCAAAAGTTCTCTCTTAAGTGATTTAGAAACTATAACGCCAACCTATTCTCCTGGGCCAGATGGACTCCCTGGGTGTGTGCTTAGGTTTTTTGTTTTTGTTTGTAAACCCGTTCTTAAACTTTTTCATTTGTCTATCTCATCATCTATTTTTCCTACTATCTGGAAAGAATTTTGTATTATTCCACTCCACAAAAAGGGTTCGAAGGGTGATGTCCAGAACTATAGAGGAATCTCCAAATTGTCGGCAACTCCTATAAAATTTGAACGCATTATTACCTCTTATTTGCAACATTTGTGCTCCTCTCTGATATTAACGTGTCAACATGGTTTTGCTAAGCGAAGATCGTCATAGATGAATTTAGCAAAAAAATGCAGACAGACAATACAGATTTTAGTAAAGCCTTTGACTCTGTAAACCACTAGATCAACCGACGGTCAGTCTCGATCATGCTTTCGTGGAGTACAGACGCGTTTTTGCATCGCTGCGAAATTCCCTGTGAAGAGTCTATGGACATGTCCACCTCCGTGGCAAAACCTACTTTTTTTGTGAATCCGACTTCTAAAGTCGCGGTGTCAGTGCTTCTATACTCCGTTAGTTGTGCCTTGTCGCGAAAACAAAACAAGTGGAACAGAAATTTAAAAATTAACAGTTGTATTTGTTGTACGTACAAATCACCGCTAGTTGGCTCAAATTCGAATTCGAGATATATTTGAATTCATTATTTTCTTCCAAATAAAAGAAAAAATAATTTTGAATCTGTTCGCCCCTCGATGGGTTCGAGCCGGGTACCGCCCGATTGCGGGACTTGCACCCTACCCACTAGGCCACGATCGCCTCAAAGCGGGCTGATCAAAGGCCTTCTGTATACCATAAGTCGGTAAACCAGTGCCTAATAGCAAAAATGGCTAGTCTTTCAGACACCGAAGATGAGCTAAACATCCGAAAAACTGTGGCCTTACAACAGAAGAAAATGAGTGATGCACTTAATTGCTCATTAACAAAATTTAGTCGCCTATATAATGCCACGTCTCACATCAACCCACCTGTACCAACCAATAAAGTTGATCCGGAACTAGCAGCCATAAATGCCGAGGATGAGGACTGGTGGACTCCAAGTTCGGTAAACAGCAAACGCTTGACTCCAGATCACCGAATTCAGTCACTAAAATAATAAGAAACTGCAATAGCCCAAAAAAGCACCTCTCTGCTAACCGCTTTTTAGAACTGTCGAACATGGACATAGACGTGGAAGTTTCTCAAACGGTCAGCCCCTACGACACTGAAAAAGCCAGTACTTCTACCAGCAACAACAACGTAGTCAACACTAATGTTGGCAACAACACCGCTAGCAACAATAAGAAACATAGCCAACCGTCTGGTAGTCAAGTGCAATTACCCTCCCACAAACCACCCCCAATTGTGGTTGATCACTGTGAGAATCTGAACGGACTTATTGGATCCACTGACAAGATTGTTGACCCGTCCAAGTACTCCCTGAAATGCCACCCGAACAACTATGTTTCTATTCTGGCTGCAGATCCAGATGCATACAGAGCGATAACCAAGTCTCTAACCCTTAAAGAAGTGCCATTCCATTCGTGGAAGCTAAAAGAAGAGAGATCCTATCGAGTAGTCATCCGTTGTGTTCATCATTCCATCCCGGATGAAAACATTAAGGAAAGTCTTACCTTGACTGGCCACAAGGTTCGATTTGTGAATAGACCTAGAAGCCGCTTCGACAAGACCAAGTTCGTGAATCTAGTCTTTGTAGAACTAGAACCGGCAGCAAATAACAACGAAATTCACGAAATTAAGACACTTTGTCGGCAACGGGTTCAAGTTGAACTCCCCTATAAAAAGGATGATGTCGTCCAATGCCACCGCTGTCAAGCATTTGGACACACTAAAAATCATTGCCAAAAGCTATCCAACTGCGTCAGATGTGGCCTACAACACGGTTTGGAGGCCTACGTAAAGGACGTTCACCCAGTTAAGTGCGTAAACTGTGGCGGAAACCATACAGCAAGCTATAAAGGCTGTGTCGTCTATCAGCAAGTTGCATATCGACGAAAAAGTATCGCATCCCATCGTAGCACTGTTCCCCAACAGTCAACTAATTCGAATGTTCGGTCAAACTTTGTGGGTCAGAACTCCTACGCAAACGCCGTCCGTGGTCAAATTAGTCGTCCCCAGCACCAACAAGCCCCTATGACTTTCCCACAGAGTCAACAGTTTCCGCCACTGGGCAGCAACAATAGAAAGCAAAGTCAGCTACACCATCAAGTAGTACCACCTCGGCAGCAGCAGCAGCTATCACAGCACCAACAAAGGCCTCAACAACAGCAACAACAGCCAAGTCACCAGCAGCAGTCTTCCCACCAACAACTGCCACGCAGCTCGCAGTTGATCAACGACCAGCAATGGCAGCGTCAAGAGCAAATGTTTTTGCAATCTAACCAAAATCTGTCGGTTCTCGTCGCTCAGATGGACAAGCTGTTCCAAATGATGGTGTCTATGATGGGACTTGTCTCAAAACTTTTGCCTCTAAATTCTCCTGCAACTGCTCAAGCATTCGCTGAGTTTCTCCCAGTCAATGTTGCACAACCATGAGTCAAATCGGCCTTAACATTGGTGTGTGGAACGCTGACGGACTTTCCAACAAAGCCCTTGAGCTTGAGCTCTTTGTAAAATGTCATAATATTGACATTATGTTGGTTAGTGAAACACACTTCTGCTCGAGGTCGTACTAAAAGTTGCACGGATACGATATACATCAAGCAACCCATCCGGCTGATCGGAAACGCGGTGGCTCTACAATTTTAATAAAATCCTGTCTTCAATGTTACCAGTTCTATAGTCTACAAAGCCCAAATGATCAATGTGTCGCCGTCAGAGTTAAAACAGACCTTGGTGAAACAGCAATTGCGTCTATCTATTGTCCACCAAACTTTCAATGTACTGCTGACGACTTTGAAAAACTCTTCGACGATCTGGGAACAAATTTCATAATCGCAGGAGACTGGAATGCCCACCACCGTCTCTGGGGATCCCGTAACTCAAGCACCCGCGGAAGAGCACTAGCAGACTATATTCAAAGATCAAATGTCCAGGTCCTTGCAACCGGAGGGCCTACACACTATCCGTACAGTCAAAGAACGCCAACCGCCATTGACTTTGCTGTCTACAGAGGGATTCGGCCCGAGAGTCTCTCCATCTCAGAAAGTCTTGAACTAAGCTCTGATCACATCCCATTGATAGTGTAACTAAGAGTCGCTGCGCAAAAAACTTCTCGTAGGCCTTGCATCCTTCCTCAGAATGCGAGCCTCCCACGCTTTCAAGAAGCAGTCAACCGGCTTGTTAACCTAAATACGGTGTTACGCTCTCCTGACGCCATCAACGGCGCCGTCGAGCTATTTGTCCGGAACATCCATATCGCTGCCGAGTCCTCAACCTCAAGCTCAAGCCCCTCCAGTCCACCTCAGGCTCCTTTAAAACCTGAGATTATGGATCTGGTAAGGCTGAAACGCTCCCTACGTCGCAGATATATGAGATCTCAAGATCCTGTCGACAAAAGTGCATATCGACGAGCGGAGGATGATCTTAAAAAGCTTCTTTATGAAACCAAACGGAAATACTTTGATGAGATGCTCCTGAATGCTGACCCCACCAAACCTTACGGATTTAACCTCTGGAAATGCACACGGAATATGAGATGACAGCCCCTACGAAAGATCCCCATAAAGAAATCTGATGACATGGTGCAGGTCTGACTCAGAAATTTCTTTAGCTTTTGCAGACGAACTTGAAAAACGCTTCCAGCCATTTGAACTCGCGAGCCGCGAGGATGTTGAAGACACACTTGCCTTCCTTGATGCTCCTTCCCCGAATGCCTTACCGATCCAACACGTAAGCCCAGAAGCTACATCTTAGAAAAACCCGGGCTTCGATGACATTGATAGCAGAATCGCCAAGGCTTTGCCTAAAAAGGGAATCCTGTTCCTTGTACTCCTGTTTAACTTAATGCTACGTATCCACCACTTCCCCTCGCAATGAAAGTGTGCTGTGATAACGATGATACCAAAGCCAGGAAAACCAGAGAACCTTGTCCAGTTTTACCGACCGATAACATTCTCTAAAATATTCGAAAAAATATTTCTTAGCAGAATCATGGGAGTAAGAAGAGTGCAGGGTGCCATCCCCGACCACCAGTTTGGTTTTAGGCATCATCATGGAAACGCAGCGCAAGCACATCGAGATGTACAGCATATTTTAGATGCTTTTGAAAACAAGCAATACAGTTCTGCAATTTTTCTCGATGTTAAGGAAGCTTTCGACCGCGTGTGGTACGATGGCTTACTTTATAAGTTGAAGTCCCGACTCCCGACTAGCCATTTCCTCCTACTAAAATCATACCTGCTTGACCGAAGTTTCATGGTCGAGGTGAGAGGGGAAAGGTCAAGAATCAGAATCGTTCGAGCTGGCGTTCCTCAGGGAAGCGTTCTGGGCCCCGTTTTGTACACTCTGTTCACTTCAGATCTGCCGTGTCCTAACAAGCCGGGCACGATTCTGGCTACATACGCTGACGACACTGCCTTTATTGCGAACGCCTCTTGCCAATCGAAGCGTCAAGGATTACCCAGGAATTCCTCGACTCTTACGTTAAGTGGACAAATAGGTGGAACATATCCATAAATGGAAGAAAGTCGCAACACTGCAATTTCACCTTGAGAGGAAAGATCCTTCCCAGAGTAGAGCTTCTGGATATCACCATACCACAATCACCCCATGCGCAATATTTGGGTTTGATCCTGGACAGGCGGCTCACCTGGAAGCAGCACACTACCAAAATAGCAGCTTCATGTAGAGCTAAAACTCTACACTGAAACTGAACTGGTTGCTTAAGCCAACGAGCAAGCTCAGCCTTGGCAACAAAGTTTTGCTGTTCAAAGCAATTGTGGTGCCCTCAATGACGTATTGCATCTAACTGTGGGGCATGGCCTCAGACTCGAACGTAATGAAAGTCCAAAGGGTCCAAAACTGTGCGCTGCGTATGATTGCAGACGCGCCGTGGTACATCAGGAATGACGCCCTAATAATAGACCTTCATGTTCCCTCAGTCAGGGAGCAGATAAACCGGCACTCTAGTCGGTACAATGATCGCCTCACTGCACACATAAACCACCTAGCAGCTTCCTTGGCCCACCCAAGGACTAGAAGAAGACTAAAGCGAAGGCACCCCGGTGATCTCTGGATAAGAGGACGTCAGGTCTCTCGAGTCCTAAAGCAATAAAATTGTTTTTGTTCAATTATTGTAAATATTGTTAATCACCTTTTCTGTTATGTATTCACGTTATTATTTCTCTTCGTACACAACGTTTTATAGCCATTAGGTTGGCTGATCAACGTTAAATAAATGAATTTGTTATGCTAAAAAATAAAAAAAACTAGATCAACCCGGGCTTCCGAATAATCTGTTAACTTCGATTTCAAGTTATTTGAATGGTCGATCTCAGAGGGTTATATTCAAAAACTATATTTTCAAGATAGTCTACGTGCCTCAGGGCAGTGATTTAGGCCAATGTTCAACAATAATAACAAAGTATAGCACGTATCTGTAGCATATATGCAATACTTTGGGGATTGTACGGCATAGCACTATTAGCGAAAAACGGATCCGATTCCATGATCGGCTGGGAAAAAAACCCAATGCCGATTGGGGCTTATCAGCTGGGTTTTAAAAGAATTTTTCAAATAATGCACATACAAAATCAACGCTATGGTTGGGTAATTCGATTTTCAAATCAACGTTTTGCGATATTTAAAGCCCTGGAAGTCATTTGGAGCCTAACGCCCACAGACCGTGCAAAGCTGTGCACCCACAGTTTTGTTGCTAGAATAATTTTTTTTTTGTTTTTTTTTTTTGGTCTCGCCAATAACTATAGATTGACACGCCCACTCTAACGCACAGAGGCGCCCATAACGCTTAAATCTGTCTGTCGCCATATATTCAAATCGCGTATAGGTGGTGCTTAACAATCTCTCTCCCTATAGCTATTTTTTTTTGTATGTTTGGGTGGACATACGATCTAAACAAGAGAAATATTTCGTTCGTCCGAATTGGTCAAGTACGACTATAATCGTTGATTCTTGGTAACGGAAATGTATCTGCTAATAGTATGCTGAAATATTTAAGCTTATAAATTACTTAACGTTATCTTTTCTCTTTTGAGTCGAACTTTTTTAAATATTGTCTACGCCAGTGTTAGATTAATATTCTTGTTGTTATGTTTGATAGCAACGTCTTATAATGCTTCTTAAGTTCAGGTCACACTTTTGGCCATGATTGATAGTAATTAGAGGGAATTACAATTAACTAAAAATAATTTTTGGCTGCGAATATTTAAATGCGCTGGAGTTTTTATTTACCCCCACAACTACAAAAGCTCCCGCACTACATATTCTTTTTGGTCCTTCGACCCGGATCTACCATTCTATTAGATAGTTAAGCACCATCAGTAAAGTTAATTTCTACATACATACATATGTAAAATGCTGCCGGGCATTCATCATTCATACATACAATTCGATATCAAGTTTTCACCCATATCTGCGCGATAATTTACGTCTGGTTTTTACCGGCAACTTTTATACATTCCGTTTCTAGAGTCTGCATCCGTACACCATTCCCACCCCAATAAACCTGCGACCACATAAATAATAATGTGCATGAAAGCCCGTTTCTGTGTACTACGAATTCCCTACATTTATTTATGATTTAAGCAAACAAAATACATACAAACATGATCGCGTTTATGTCCATTGTAAATTACAACAAGCGCTCTACAACGCTTGTCGTTCCGCCAGCATTCAAAAATGGCGACAGGAATTAATATTGTCGAACGAAATTCATCCAAGTTTCGTCCTTACAACACTGAAAAGGCGCGTTTGTTAAAGTTTCCTGAGTAACTCTTGTCCTACAATTTTCCGATAAGCCTTGCTGACTAGCGTATACCGATAATTCGGCCTTTCCGTTTTGGAGCATGGCCGCGTGAGGATCGTTCTCTCCTGAACAAATTTTCTTTAGTGATTAAACCCAATCTCAGTGATCTATACAAATTAAATCGGCAAAAATATCAGGCATCCTCGGCCTTTGATAAGGGTTTTTGTTACCAGAACCAGCTGTTGATTAAAGAAAGTAATTTTTACTAATATTTCGTGGAAAAACCACGATTGTCATAAAATATTGCGCTTTATAGATAAATTCTCCTCCACGTGGTTTACGGCTAGATCCCAAAGTCAGGGAAATTTCCGTCAGCATTTTTCAACTTTACAACATACACCCTAAAACATCAATCTACAAATTTAATCAAGAAAGTGAATGTAAAATGGAATACCGGTCCATCTAGGCATCGCCCTTCTTCTTCTTATGTGTTCTCTCCCTCCTAACCCCATTCTTAGTCCTGTATTCCTATAATTAACATCAAAGACAGTTCGCACGCGAATTTAAATGGAAATGTTTTATATACGTTTGCGAGCAAGTAGCACTGTGGATAAAATTGCAAACTCACTTCCTTTAAGCCTAGTACTCACATCGACGAAAACCGCGAGCTAACCATAGGAGTGAGCGAGAGGCAAACAGGCGGCTAAAGCTTTTCGTCGGGTCTGTTTTTCAGCGCGGTACTCAGATGAGCTAAGGAAATACCAGAAAAAATACCAGATTTCGGGAGTGAATTTTCGATGAACGCCGTTAGCCGCGGCCCAAAGAATAAGAAATTTAATCTTTGGCGGTGTTCGTGCAGAAGCAATGAAGAATTTAAAAATTTTAAATGGAAGAAAAACCCCAAAAACGGTTAAAGGAGGTCAGTGCAGATGAAAAAGAACGCCTAATCCAAGATGTTGCCCATTATTGTGGGACTTGACCGACAGGAAGCAATACCACAACAGAGGGAAATCCGCAGAATAGTTGAAGTGCTGGAGGAGATCCTCTAGAGAATCCCAGTGGAAAGGAACATGCCAAGTGCGACTTCGCTTTCTACATGGACATCCTGCCGAGCGTGTCCTCGCAAAGAAAGTATGATCTGGCCAAAATAATTTGGTTGCGTTGTACTAATAGAAGGATCTTTTTAGCAGAACCACCAGTAATATGATCTCCGAAGTCCTCTCCATTAGGACTCCGTACACCATAACCACCAGCTACTTGGCAGCTTAAGCGGAGCTGGAGGACGCGGTGGCTTCTATAGGGAGGAGGAAAATAGGGCGCCCGTTAGGAACAGTTGGAGAAGCCATGGCCAGGATGCTGGGCGACTTCCTGCAGCATTAGCGGATCAACTCCGTTCCCAATCCGGCTCCCACTTCCTCAAGGTCCAATATGCCCATTGGGACTCGGAGCTGGACTGCGGTGGCGCGGGAAAGATGGCGAAGCATTCGTGGGACGTTAAGGGAGCCTTAAACTACAAAATTTACATAAAGACATTCGTTGAACATTCCATTTATTTTTATTTAACTTTCTTTGTGTACCAGCAGACTCCTCCTTTTTAAATTTCTCCAATTGATTGGTGTTTTGTTTGGCAACAAGCCCAGCCGCTTGACAGTAAGACCATGCTACATGCATTGCGGGTGAACTTTGAAAACATCGGTCACACTACAAAGAATAAGATTTTTCGACTAGTGAAACTCTTAGCCGATCTGAGTACTAGGCTTTACTGACGAAACAAGAGCCGGAACTTGAACCTACACCCACCATCTTTCGTTGTTTCTTCGTCATTTAAATCATTCGTGATATGGTACAAACTCTACAGTTTATGCGCAGTATATTTAATATCCTATTCTCACATGTCCACATCCTAAAGCAAAAAAGTATTTACTATCCTGTTATATCATATTTTTATAGCCAAGCAGTCTACTATATATATTTTTAAAGTCTTTTTACTTGAGTCCTTTTTAGTTCCAGTATGAACATTGTTTTCGGCCGGCAACATAATTATGTATTAATGAATAATGATATATATTACGTTATTCCTCCCTATTTTAAATCAAACAAAAACACCTCTTAACGAGGTAAAAAGTAGTGGCGAACGCGCCTTTAACAAAAATTTCTGATATCAACAATTGTGACGAAAAATGATATTACATTCGATAAAATAAATTAACTATATTAAATTTATGATTTCGGCCCGCAACAGTAAATATTTATTTACGTGCACGTAAAATTTCTGTTGTAGCGTGCCAAGAAATGAATGAAATGAATGAAACATCTAATTTGAATATTAAACATTTTAATAACAAGTTTTATCGCTTAAATTACCTGTTTTGATAGCACAAGTTTGGAATCTCAAAGGCTGTATAGTTTCAAATTCCAAGAGAAATCTGTCGTTTCTTACATTTCCCGCCGAACTAGCGGGTTTCCCCAAAGTGGTAGAACAAATAGATCAAGTTTCCTATTTCGATTAGCTTCATGCAAGTAAAGGACCCTAAAACCATAACAGATTTTCCGTTTGTATCGCTTTATATCTTCCAAATGGTAATTTTTAGGTCAAAAAGTGTTATAAATCAAAAGTTGAGCAATCTCAAGGGCTATATGATTTGAAATTTAAAAAGAAATCGTTCGACTCAATTTTGAGAAAATAGTCAAAAAGTGGTTTTAAGAAATAACTTTTTGTCATAATTCTAAATCTATTATATTCAGACAATTTTACTATATGAAGAGTATTTAGCAAATTAAATTCTTTTCAGAAAAAATTTAGTACGTTTCTGTAGCATTAGTTGTTTAGATACTAACGCATTTTAAATCTGGCTTTTTTTTCGCTAAACTAGCGGGTTTTTCCAAAAGTCTTAGAACAAACGTTTTCTACGTTTTCTCTACACCCATTGGGTTTCCAATCTTGTTTATTGAATAACTTTTAAACGGGACATCGGACTTCAACAAATGAGGTGTATTCTCAGTAAGAATAAAACTAGCTTAACAGACGGGGGCTTTTATCCACACCGTATCCAGCAGCTCCAATTTTCTAAATTTTTACTTTTACACTTTCACCGCTTATTTTATAGTTCGAAAGTCTGGGTATGCAATCTTCTTAGTTTTTGCGATACCTTTCGATTGGTGTATCACTCGTTACAATCGGATCATAATGGCAGATTTTAAATTCTGCGGCTATATATAGTAGTTGTCTTCGCACGCTCTCTTGCGCTCTTCGCCACTACGTGTACTGCCGTCCACAGTGATTAGCGCGTTTTCACTTACTCTCTTTGACTTGATTATCATTGCACATTAATTGAATACATGCATAATGGTTCACATTCGGCTGTCTTCACCCACTAAACTAGACTTAGCAATGATGGAACATATGGCAACCAGCGTTCGCAAGTTTGAGGTTCAAATTTGTGCAACTTCTACATCCGAAGTGAATTCCTTTTCACTAAAGGTCCGTCGCGACCTAATTCAATTCTTATGGGAAATGGTTGAGAAAGAATTTAGTTTTTTAAGTAGACAGTAACAGCAGTTTTGCTGTGAAGCTTACCATGTGATACAGAGGTGTACGACCTAGATTTCGTTGTCCAACTTTTCGTGATTTGGTCACGGGTATTTATATCAACCAATGCTAAAACCAGTGGCGAAGCTTAAGCCATTGTTGCCGAATGATTACTTATGATGGTTTCGTTTCACCATGGGGCGCTCAAGAAACGTTTTGGAAATAAACGCTTTCTCGTAAATCCAAAGCTCGTAAATTCAAGGCTGTTTGCTTGCGCTTGAACATTCTGAGGTCTCATCTACTACTCATCCAAGTTGCCAAAGGTTAAGGGAGCAGTCATTATCTAACAAATTCGATATTCTCTCATGGAAAGTCATGAACTCCTTTTTGGATGAAAGGCTTCGCACATTAAAAGCAATTAAGGACGTCAGACCAAATGCTTTTATTCCTCATAACTTCAAAAACCACAAAAATTGTGCAGTACGAGAAGGAGTGAGCTCGTTTGAGACCCAGGTTTACCGAATGGCGCGTAAGTGTGATCTCTGCTCCAAAAAGGCTCATCCAGAAATGCTTTGTCCTTGTTTTCTTCAGGTGTCCCAAACTGAACGACAAACGCAAATTAAGCAAAGCGGTTGTGTCTAAATTGTTTTTTTTTCAGAGGGGATCATCTACGTGAATGCCCCAGTAAGCACAATTCTTTTACGTGCAAAGGACGCCAGAATTCTTTACTCCACATAGACAATTCTACTAGCTACGGCAACTCTGCACAGGGTCAAATTCCGTTGCAAGATGTAGCCAACATAGAGTCCACTATTGGACATGCTTGCAATTTGAGAGAAAATTTTCCAGCCCGTGTCGCCTATATTTCAGAATGACTCCCAAATCTAATTAAACTTCCATTTCAAACAGATAGAACTAAAGTTACGAGTTAAGTTAGAGATGGAGTCTCTCAAAACCTATGTCAATTCCAGATGGGCACCCCTTCAAAGCCAATGCTTAATATAGATACCACTGCACTTGTTTTATCACAGCTAGCCGCAGATCTTCCTACAAACACAATCGATCGCAGTATTCTCAAATACTTGCCAAACCTAAAATTAGCTGACCCCCTCTCTTTCCAACCTTCACAAATTAACCTGTTAATTTGTATTTGTCAATAAATCCGACTGTTTGTGTAAACAAAATTTTGCCCAAACGACATCTAGAAGAAAGCGGATCGAATTAATCTAGGACACCCAAGGTTTCTCGCTCTACCACAGTTCCTTTGGAATGAGAATCGCCTAAATAAGAATACTCTTTAAATCGTTTTTATGACTCTGTTATCAGCAAACACATAGATCTTAGTCATAAGAAGCAGGTCTCAACAAATATGGATAATGTCAATTTATATTTACCCCCCCACGCGGCTTTTGAACCAGAGAGTGTCACTACAAAGTTATGAGTAGTTTTCAATGCGTCGAATCCGTCTTCAAATGGAAAGAGTCTAAACGATATTCCTCACCCAAGTCTCGTTCTTCAATCTGATCTTACCCTTCAAATCCTACAAAAATGTACCGCCAAATCCGAGTGGGAGTCACTCGGATACTCCATTTCAGAGAATACTCTTTCGTAACTATCAAAGTGAAGTTACAGACTTCGAACTACAGACTGTCACGTTTGGACTAACGCACTGTTCGTAAACGGTTGCAGTCTATAATAAAATCTCATCATTAAGCGCATAATGCAATCTCTCTCCTAAATATATATATTGTTTGCTTCTGTCAACGCTGCTAGGACGGCGTCTTTTTGTGAAACTCAATTGGAAAGAATTAATTTTAACACAGTTCACACATCTCAATCGTTTATATTTCTGACCATATTGCTGGTCCATCGTTCCGGATTCTTGGACAGTTTTGAAAAGCTTTGATTCTCAGGATAATTGTTTGCAATGGAACAATTAAAATCATTAGTTAAACGCCGTGCCGGACTGAAGTCCAACATCACTCGTGCCTTGGGATGGAAGGAGTTCAACCAGTTCAGCGAGTGCATTGCTCTTCACAAGGAGGTGGAAGGTTATCTTGATCCGGCGATACTCATGGAAAGAAGAAATGATCTAGAACTGAGGACATATACAAAAAATGCGAATGACAGCAACGGGCTTCATTCAAACAACGATGCAGCAAAAACAATAGCTTTTTGAGCGAGTTGCTGATCATGTTGATGGTGACGTCAAATTAGCGAATATCCGAAAATCCAATTCAAACGATTCTCTGGCAACAACACAGAGTGGCCATCCTTCCAAGACACATGTGAAGGCAAAATTCATAACAAACAGCATTTATCCAACACCCAGAAGTTCCGTCACATGAAATCACTTCTCGTTGATGAGGCTGCCAACTTGGTACGAAACTTGGCCATTACGGACACGGCGTAAAACACTGCATGGGAGCGTCTTAAGACAATCGTCCTTGGCACATTGTAAACTCTTTTTTGGAGCAGTGTATGAGCCTGCCAACAACTACAGAGATCGATGCAACAGTATTACAGACGGAGAAAACGAAATTGTTCGTGGACTGTATTCGGTGAATTAACCGGGACGCGATTGTTGTATCATCTATCCGGCCCTAGAGAAACTTGACGCTGACGCAGGTGGATTGAGCGCAGCATGGATACAGATTCACCCACTCTAAAGGAGTTCTTCTAGTTTCTGAGTTCTCGCTGCTAAGAACTGGAGCTGAGCAAAAGGGTGTATGTAACTGGAAGCAACACATCCTGAAAAGCCAAAGAGGATTACACAATCAATGGTTGCGGTTGAAAGCAATGGCTGCACCAAATGTATTTCTACAGAACACACTCAGCAGAGGCGATCATTAGTGCCGGAAACACAGAATCAGAGCTGTCTTATGTACCTGGGCGACCTATCTAAGCTGTCGGATTAACGCGGTTGGTTACGGGAATCTCTTCTGTAAAAGCAGACACGACAAGGAGATGCAGCACACTGCATATCAAGTCTCGCATATCCGATGATCGTTTGGTTGTCGATGCCCAAATGCTAGGCAGAGTCACGTCTACCGCAAAAATATCGAGGTTTCTAAAGATCTTCTTAAATCCTTTGCTCCACTTCCTGGCGAACACGACTGCTTTTCTTATTCTTTCTTGTCGAAAGCCGGATCCGTGCCCACAGGAAGACGCGATAGAGCATCTGCGTTGCCATGAGCAGATGTGGATCGATATTAAATATCAAAATTATAGGCCATGAGAATGATGGCCCAGCACTGTAGCCTGTTTGACGTCATCAAATGAAATTAGTTGTCTGGACTAAAAATCGTTATCAGCGGCTTGTGATCCGTTATGAGGGTAAACTTTCGGTTATACAAATATTGTTGCAAAAGTTTCAAGCCGAATATGATAGAAAGTCCCTCTTTTTCGATTTGGCTATATTTTAACTGATGTTTGTCAAGCGTTTTGGATGCGAAACAATAGGTCCCTCCTTGCCATCTGGTTGGATGTGCCAAAGGACTGCCAAAAGATGATGCATCCGTCGCCAGAACTAATGGTAGATTTTCATCGAAATGAGCTAGCTGAGTAGCGTTGATAATATGAAACTTCAGAGCTGTAAATGCTTGCTCTTATTGCGGACCAAAAAATAGGCTACGTTTTTTCTACGAAGCTGGTTCAAAGGAGCTGCCAACTGAGAAAAGTTGGGTATATAGTTGCAATAGTAATTAACTTTACCCATGAACGCATCAAATTGTTGCAAATTAGTTTGACAGCCTCCAAGCCTTAGTTGTCTATAAGAATGCCTTGTTCGCCGATCCTTCATCCTAAATACTCGATTTCATCCTTGAAAAAGAAGCATTTTTCTTTCCTGCATCTGACGCCGTTCCTCTGTAGAAGCCGTGACGTATGATGTCAAACATCACCTCTTTTGCAGGTAGTGAGTGTTGCTCGACGCCGATTTGTGCCTTGCATGCTTGCTTAAAATGGCCACAGATGCGAATAACCCCACCTGATTTTGGTGCAAGCACAAATGGGTGTGCCCAATTGCTGAACCACAGACAGACAGACAGACATTCAGGCGGACAATCAGACAGACATTCAGACAGATAGACATTCAGACAGACAGACATTCAGACAGACAGACATTCAGACAGACAGACATTTAGACAGACAGACATTCAGACAGACAGATATTCAGACAGACAGATAGAAATTCAGACAGACAGATATTCAGACAGGCAGATAGAAATTCAGACAGACATTCAGACTTACAAACAGACATTCAGACAGACAGACATTAATACAGACAGACATTCAGACAATCATACATTTAGACAGACAGACAGACATTCAGACAGACAGACATTCAGACGGAATGACAGACATTCAGACGGAAAGACAGACATTCAGACAGACAGAGGTTCAGACAAAAAGACATACATTCAGACAGACAGACAGACAGACAGACAGACATTCAGACATTCAGACGGACATTAAGACAGACGTTCAGACAGACAGACATTCAGAAAGACGGACATTCAAACAGACAGACATTCAGACGGACAGACATTCAGACAGACACACATTCAGCCAGACAGACATTCAGACAGACAGACATTCAGACAGACAGTTATTCAGACGGACAGACATTCAGACAGACAGACATTCAGCCATACAGACATTCAGACAGACAGACATTCAGACAGACAGACATTAAGACAGACAGACATTCAGACAGACAGATATTCAGACAGACAGATAGAAATTCAGACAGACAGATAGAAACTCAGACAGACAGAGAGACATTCAGACTGACAGACATTCAGACAGACAGACATTAAGACAGACAGACATTCAGACAGACAGATATTCAGACAGACAGATAGAAATGCAGACAGACAGATAGAAATTCAGAAATACAGACAGACATTCAGACTGACAGACATTCAGACAGACAGACATTCAGACAGACAGACATTCAGACAGACAGACATTCAGACAGACAGACATTTAGACGAACAGACATTCAGACAGACAGATATTCAGACAGACAGATAGAAATTTAGACAGACAGACATTTAGACATACAGACATTCAAATAGACAGAGATTAAGACATACAGACATTCAGGCAGACAGATATTCAGACAGACAGATAGAAATTCAGACAAACAGACAGACATTCAAACTGACAGACATTCAGACAGACAGACATTCAGACAGACAGACATTCAGACATATAGAAATTCAGACAGACAGACATTTAGACGGACAGACATTCAGCAAGACGGACATTCAGCAAGACAGACATTCAGCAAGACAGACATTCAGACAGACAAGCATTCAGACAGACAGGCATTCAGACAGACAGACATTCAGACATACAGAAATTCAGACAGACAGACATTCAGACGGACAGACATTAAGACAGACAGACATTAAGACAGACAGACATTAAGACAGACAGACATTAAGACAGACAGACATTAAGACAGGCAGACATTCAGACAGACAGACATTAAGACAGACAGACATTAAGAGAGACAGACATTCAGACAGACAGACATTCAGACAGACATTTAGACAGACAGACATTCAGACAGACAAACATTCAGACAGACGGACATTAAGACAGACAGACATTCAGACAGACATACATTAAGACAGACAGACATTCAGACAGACAAACATTAAGACAGACAGACATGCAGACAGACAGACATTCAGACAGATAGACATTCAGACAGACAGACATTCAGACAGACAGACATTCAGGCAGACAGACATTCAGACAGACAGACATTCAGACAGACAGACATTCAGACAGACAGACATTCAGACAGACAGACATTCAGACAGACAGACATTCAGACAGACAGACAGACAGACATTCAGACAGACATTCAGACAGACATTCAGACAGACAATCAGACAGACATTCAGACAGACATTCAGACAGACATTCAGACAGACACTCAGACTGACATTTAGACAGACATTCAGACAGACATTCAGACAGACATTCAGACAGACATTCAGACAGACATTCAGACAGACATTCAGACAGGCATTCAGACAGACATTCAGACAGACATTCAGACAGACATTCAGACAGACATTTAAACAAACATTCAGACAGACATTCAGACAGACATTCAGACAGACATTCAGACAGACAGACAGACAGACAGACATTCAGACAGACAGACATTCAGACAGACAGACATTCAGACAGACAGACAGACAGACAGACAGACAGACAGACAGACAGACAGACAGACAGACAGACAGACAGACCGACAGACATTCAGACAGACAGACAGACAGACATTCAGACAGACAGACATTAGGACAGACATTCAGACAGACATTCAGACAGACATTCAGACAGACAATCAGACAGACATTCAGACAGACATTCAGACAGACATTCAGACAGACACTCAGACAGACATTTAGACAGACATTCAGACAGACATTCAGACAGACATTCAGACAGACATTCAGACAGACATTCAGACAGACATTCAGACAGACATTCAGACAGACATTTAGACAGACATTCAGATAGACATTCAGACAGACATTCAGACAGACATTCAGACAGACATTCAGACAGACATTCAGACAGACATTCAGACAGACATTGAGACAGACATTCAGACAGACATTCAGACAGACATTCAGACAGACATTCAGACAGACAGACAGACAGACATTCAGACATTCAGACATTCAGACAGACAGACAGACAGACAGACATTCAGACAGACAGACGTTCAGACAGACAGAAAGACAGACAGACATTCAGACAGACAGTCAGACAGACATTCAGACAGACATTCAGACAGACATTCAGACAGACATTCAGACAGACATCCAGACAGACAGACAGACAGACAGACATTCAGACAGACAGACATTCAGACAGACAGACAGACAGACAGACAGACAGACAGACAGACAGACAGACAGACAGACAGACAGACAGACAGACCGACAGACATTCAGACAGACAGACATTCAGACAGACAGACATTCAGACAGACAGACATTCAGACAGACAGACATTCAGACAGACAGACAGACATTCAGACAGACAGACATTCAGACAGACAGACAGACATTCAGATAGACAGACATTCAGACAGACATTCAGACAGACATTCAGACATTCAGACAGACATTCAGACAGACATTTAAACAAACATTCAGACAGACATTCAGACAGACATTCAGACAGACATTCAGACAGACATTGAGACAGACATTCAGACAGACATTCAGACAGACATTCAGACAGACATTCAGACAGACCTTCAGACCGAATTTAAGACAGACATTCAGACAGACATTCAGACAGACATTCAGACAGACAGACAGACAGACAGACATTCAGACAGACAGACATTCAGACAGACAGGCAGACAGACAGACAGACAGACAGACAGGCAGACAGACAGACAGACAGACCGACAGACATTCAGACAGACAGACATTCAGACAGACAGACATTCAGACAGACAGACATTCAGACAGACAGACATTCAGACAGACAGACATTCAGACAGACAGACATTCAGACAGACAGACAGACATTCAGACAGACAGACATTCAGACAGACAGACAGACAATCAGACAGACAGACATTCAGACAGACAGACAGACCAACATTCAGACAGACGGACATTAAGACAGACAGACAGACATTAAGACAGACAGACATTCAGACAGACAGACATTAAGACAGACAGACATTCAGACAGACAGACATTCAGACAGACATTCAGACAGACATTCAGACAGACAGACAGACAGACATTCAGACAGACAGACATTAAGACAGACATTCAGACAGACATTCAGACAGACATTCAGACAGACATTCAGACAGACATTCAGACAGACATTCAGACAGACATTCAGACAGACATTCAGACAGACATTCAGATAGACATTCAGACAGACATTCAGATAGACATTCAGACAGACATTCAGACAGACATTCAGGTAGACATTCAGACAGACATTGAGACAGACATTCAGACAGACATTCAGACAGACATTCAGACAGACATTCAGACAGACATTCAGACAGACATTCAGACAGACATTCAGACAGACATTCAGACAGACATTCAGACAGACAGACAGACAGACAGACATTCAGACAGACAGACAATCAGACACACAGACATTCAGACAGACAGACATTCAAACAGACAGACATTCAGACAGACAGACATTCAGACAGACAGACATTCAGACAGACAGACATTCACACAGACAGACATTCAGACAGACAGACATTTAGACAGACATTCAGACAGACATTCAGACAGACATTCAGACAGACATTCAGACAGACATTCAGAGAGAAATTCAGACAGACATTCAGACAGACATTCAGACAGACATTCAGACAGACAGACATTCAGACAGACATTCAGACAGACAGACATTCAGACAGACAGACATTCAGACAGACAGACATTCAGACAGACAGGCATTCAGACAGACAGACATTCAGACAGACATACATTCAGACATTCAGACAGACAGGCATTAAGATAGAAAGACAGACATTCAAACAGACATTCAGACAGACAGACATTCAGACATTCAGACATTCAGACAGACAGACATTCAGACAGACAGACAGACATTCAGACAGACAGACATTTAGACAGACAGACATTCAGACAGACAGACATTCAGACAGACAGACAGACAGACATTCAGACAGACAGACATTAGACAGACAGACAGACAGACAGACATTCAGACAGACAGACATTCAGACGGACAGACAGACATTCAGGCAGACAGACAGACAAACAGACAGACATTCAGACAGACAGACATTCAGACAGACAGACATTCAGACAGACAGACATTCAGACAGACAGACAGACAGACAGACATTCAGACAGACAGACAGACATTCAGACAGACAGACATTCAGACAGACAGACAGACATTCAGACAGACAGACATTCAGACAGACAGACAGACATTCAGACAGACAGTCATTCAGACAGACAGACATTCAGACAGACAGACAGACATTCAGACAGACAGACATTCAGACAGACAGACATTCAGACATTCAGACATTCAGACAGACAGACAGACAGACATTCAGACATTCAGACATTCAGACAGACAGACAGACAGACAGACAGACATTCAGACAGACAGACATTCAGACAGACAGAAAGGCAGACAGACATTCAGACAGACAGTCAGATATTCAGACAGACAGACAGACAGACAGACATTCAGACAGACAGACATTCAGACAGACAGAAAGACAGACAGACAGACAGACAAACATTCAGACAGACAGACAGACATTCAGACAGACAGACAGACATTCAGACAGACAGACAGACATTCAGACAGACAGACAGAGAGACAGACATTCAGACAGACAGACAGAGAGACAGACATTCAGACAGACAGACAGACAGACAGACATTCAGACAGACATTCAGACAGACATTCAGACAGACATTCAGACAGACATTCAGACAGACATTCAGACAGACATTCAGACAGACAGACAGACAGACAGACATTCAGACAGACATTCAGACAGACAGACATTCAGACAGACATTCAGACAGACAGACATTCAGACAGACAGACATTCAGACAGACAGACATTCAGACAGACAGACATTCATACAGACAGACATTCACACAGACAGACATTCAGACAGACAGACATTTAGACAGACATTCAGACAGACATTCAGACAGACATTCAGACAGACATTCAGACAGACATTCAGACAGAAATTCAGACAGACATTCAGACAGACATTCAGACAGACATTCAGACAGACAGACATTCAGACAGACATTCAGACAGACAGACATTCAGACAGACAGACATTCAGACAGACAGACATTCAGACAGACATTCAGACAGACATTCAGACAGACATTCAGACAGACATTCAGACAGACATTCAGACAGACATTCAGACAGACATTCAGACAGACAGACAGACAGACAGACATTCAGACAGACAATCAGACACACAGACATTCAGACAGACAGACATTCAAACAGACAGACATTCAGACAGACAGACATTCAGACAGACAGACATTCATACAGACAGACATTCACACAGACAGACATTCAGACAGACAGACATTTAGACAGACATTCAGACAGACATTCAGACAGACATTCAGACAGACATTCAGACAGACATTCAGACAGAAATTCAGACAGACATTCAGACAGACATTCAGACAGACATTCAGACAGACAGACATTCAGACAGACATTCAGACAGACAGACATTCAGACAGACAGACATTCAGACAGACAGACATTCAGACAGACAGACATTCAGACAGACAGGCATTCAGACAGACAGACATTCAGACAGACATACATTCAGACAGACAGACATTCAGACAGACAGACAGACATTCAGACAGACATTCAGACAGACAGACATTCAGACATTCAGACATTCAGACATTCAGACAGACAGACATTCAGACAGACAGACAGACATTCAGACAGACAGACATTTAGACAGACAGACATTCAGACAGACAGACATTCAGACAGACAGACATTCAGACAGACAGACATTCAGACAGACAGACATTAGACAGACAGACAGACAGACAGACATTCAGACAGACAGACATTCAGACAGACAGACAGACATTCAGGCAGACAGACAGACAAACAGACAGACATTCAGACAGACAGACATTCAGACAGACAGACATTCAGACAGACAGACATTCAGACAGACAGACAGACATTCAGACAGACAGACATTCAGACAGACAGACAGACATTCAGACAGACAGACATTCAGACAGACAGACAGACATTCAGACAGACAGTCATTCAGACAGACAGACATTCAGACAGACAGACAGACATTCAGACAGACAGACAATCAGACAGACAGACATTCAGACATTCAGACAGACAGACATTCAGACATTCAGACATTCAGACATTCAGACAGACAGACAGACAGACAGACAGACATTCAGACAGACAGACATTCAGACAGACAGAAAGGCAGACAGACATTCAGACAGACAGTCAGATATTCAGACAGACAGACAGACAGACAGACACTCAGACAGACAGACATTCAGACAGACAGAAAGACAGACAGACAGGCAGACATTCAGACAGACAGACAGACATTCAGACAGACAGACAGACATTCAGACAGACAGACAGACATTCAGACAGACAGACAGAGAGACAGACATTAAGACAGACAGACAGAGAGACAGACATTCAGACAGACAGACAGACAGACAGACATTCAGAC
Source organism: Drosophila subpulchrella (assembly GCF_014743375.2). Taxonomy (NCBI): domain Eukaryota; kingdom Metazoa; phylum Arthropoda; class Insecta; order Diptera; family Drosophilidae; genus Drosophila; species Drosophila subpulchrella. The sequence continues at coordinate 763 of NW_023665507.1, read as the reverse complement.
AGACAGACAGACATTCAGACAGACAGACAGACAGACAGACAGACAGACAGACAGACAGACATTCAGACAGACAGACAGACAGACAGTCATTCAGCCAGACATTCAGACAGACAATCAGACCGACATTGAGACAGACATTGAGACAGACATTCAGACAGACATTCAGACAGACATTCAGACAGACATTCAGACAGACATTCAGACAGACATTCAGACAGACATTCAGACAGACATTCAGACAGACATTCAGACAGACATTCAGACAGACATTCAGACAGACATTCAGACAGACATTGAGACAGACATTCAGATAGACATTCAGACAGACATTCAGACAGACATTCAGACAGACATTCAGACAGACATTCAGACAGACATTCAGACAGACATTCAGACAGACATTCAGACAGACATTCAGACAGACATTCAGACAGACATTCAGACAGACAGACAGACAGACAGACATTCAGACAGACAGACATTCAGACAGACAGACATTCAGACAGACAGACAGACAGGCAGACAGACAGACAGACAGACAGACAGACAGACCGACAGACATTCAGACATTCAGACAGACAGACATTCAGACAGACAGACATTCAGACAGACAGACATTCAGACAGACAGACATTCAGACAGACAGACAGACATTCAGACAGACAGACATTCAGACAGACAGACAGACATTCAGACAGACAGACATTCAGACAGACAGACAGACAAACATTCAGACAGACGGGCATTAAGACAGACAGACATT